>NC_056748.1:967416450-967591450 GCF_019279795.1 Protopterus annectens
GGGATGGTGTGAAAGGCCTTGGTGAGGTCCAGATAGGCTGTGTGGACCGCCTTACCCTCGTCCATGGCTCTGGAGACTGATTCAAAGAAGTTAATCAGGTTCAGGAGACAAGATCGGCCCTTCACAAACCCAAACTGGGTGGGGTCCAGTGTTTGAAGATTGCCAATGTCTTTGTTTATAAGTTCCATAATACGTTCCATGGCCTTGCAGATCAGGCTCATCAGACTGATGGGTTGGTAGTTCCCGAGATCCAAGGTGGATTCCCCCTTGTGGAGTTGGATAACTGTAGCTGTGCACCACTCAGTGGGCATGAAGCCTGAGGTAAGGCTATGATTAAACATGACACTTAGGTGAGGTGCCAGTCCATTTTGTAGTTCATGTAGTACACAGCCGGGGATGTCATCTGGTCCCATGGATGCTGTATTCTTAGCTTTGGTGAGTGCGTTTTTTCCTGTTGGCCATTATTACTGGAATTTGGCAATCTTCTGGTATTGAGATGGGTCGTATAGGGGGTGAGAGGGGGGTAAAGAGCAGATCTGAGCATTGCCATTTAGATTGACATAGTTATAGAATGCTTTATGGTTGTCTTTGGAATCTTTGGCAATTTTATTTTCATAACTAGAAAACATAAAGTGGAAAAGAGAAGAAAGAAAGAAAAAAGGTAAATGGAACATGTAAGCAAGTAATTGAATGCAGTATTTGGTCTGTAATAATGGGAAATATGATTTGGAGGAATATATATCCCAACAAGACATGCTGTACTAATGTTCTGCTAAACAACTGCTATGGCCATAGCATCTGGCCCTCTCTACAGTGGGAGATATCACAGACATACCTCTCAACTGTATAGAGCCTCACAGAATGTCCACATTTTACCATCATGTGTTTTTGTTCACTCCTCCTGAGATCTGTACTTTTCTGGCAAATAGCTGAGGATTGAAGTCATCAGGCAATGAAAAACACTTGAGTTTAAGACTCCACATCGTTAAGAATATTCACTGTAATGCTAAATGTATCATTCTACGAACGTCCTATGCTTGTAACAGGTATATTTAAAGTCTGTCCCTATTTATCCCCCCATCATTTTAGGCACTCCCCAGCTGTGATGTTCTTGAAAGGTTGTGAGGTGGGATCACAGCTCAGGAGCCTGACTCCCCTGGGAAAGGACAGCTCATATATGACAACCGCAGGGGTGTCTGTCAAACAGTTGTGACTGTGCCATATCCATGTTACCTGTGATTATGAGTATGACACATGTTTGCCTTGTAAAGCTAAAACACCTATAGAGGGTGTGTGCATAGCAGAGTACTGTTGCAGACGTGTGTTTAACTGCATGTGATGTATTGAATTAATAACATTCAACTGTACAGTATTCTGCTGGAAAATAAGCACATTTGTGACTGATATATGTAGTCACATACACATATACCTGTGTTATGTCAGCCAAACCATTGGCAGGTCTGTGAACAATGGCATTGTAACATAATAGCCTACTTATGACTGTTGGGCATAGATTATCACAGTGATGACAAACCATACTCTGCAATCAATGTACTAATGTATGTTGCAGCTATATTAATATAGTATCAATAGTGATGTCCCAATCTATACTGATGTTCCTTTTGATGCCCATTGATGTGTGCCATTGTCCAGACTCACTGCTGTAACAGGTTGAGAATTATGATTGAGCAGCAAGACTGTAAATACAGTGTGCCATACTTCCATTCAACAGAAATGTATACCAGGTATCCCCTGAGCACGTGTATGTATGCATATGTTCAGCTGGAAGGCACAAAACTAATCACATGTGTTTCAAGTAGTCAGGTAAATAGGTTGCTCATGTTGCACATGTGTGTAATATCAGTGTCAGTGCATACAACAGACATATATGTGTACAGCTACTCATGGCTGCATTGCCCTGACACTGATGTGGGTACCAGAGTAGGCATGCTTATCGGGTATTAATCAGAGAAGTGTCCACCTGTGTTATGACCCTCTGTCCATGCCTACGATTACCAGCTATATCAACACCTATATACAGTGAATATCACAAGTGTACACCCCCCGTTGGAATGCCAGGTTTGTGTGCTGTATGACAATCAGACCACAGTAGAGCATTTCATAATTTTTCTCATCCTGCATGTGACCCCTAACCTGTACAATTCCATAGAAATATAATCAAAGGTGTTTCTAGGAAGATGAGCAACTATTGCCAAGTGAAGATGTGCCATGATGTTAGAGTCCATACCAAGACGGATGAATGCTGTAACCATCTCAAGAGGTGCATACACAAGTTTAAGGGTGTGCACACTCATTCAACTGGCTTATTGTACTGAGTATTATTTCCATATGTTTTCACAGACCAGATTGTTATGTTTTCAATTGAATTGTACAGGCTATAAGTCACACTACAGGTGGGAATTGTTATGAAATGAGTTATTGTGGTGTCATGTTCCAGTTGCACAAATACCAGGCAGTGTATCAGGGCTGTGCACTCTTTATATCCACTGTAGCTATATGGGCACAGCAGTACATGACCTGCATATCCATCCTCCACCAAGGTACAGTAATCCCCTTTGGTGGACAGCAGCAATACACAAACCACATAATAGGTTGCTGCATTGGCTGTACAGGGACACATAGGAGAGGCAACAACTTTGAAACAAGTCCAACTATATCTGAACAAGCAAGTAAGTTCACAGGTGATGTTCTGTAAGGCTGACTATGACTATGAATCGGACATATCCACACCACCAAGGAAAATTGCAACTGTGTCTCCACATATGTTGTAAGTCTCAGATGAAGCAACACAATTTACCCCGTACTGGGTATAAAGAACACCTCGTGCACACATGCCATGGATATAGACAACCTGCATCACACAGGTTAGGTGGGAACATCGCCACCCTGTCCACCACAGTCGTACATGGAGATATGCATATCAACCACACTCCTCCCCTCAGCACTGGTGAGCATGCACATATTGCCTACTGATGGCAATAACAGCATATATCCATGGGGCATAATAACATCAGTGTCTGCCTCCTACATGAACTCAGGCATGTTCTCAGAGCTCCATCACACACCACAGTCAAACACAGACCTGCCACCATACACACACCATCTACATGGAAGATGACCACTGCCAACCCTCTACACAGAAATGAATGGAGGATAGAGGATTATGCAATCAAGTGTCCAATATTGGGGGGAATAGGATAGCTCAGAGACAGGTGTGTAATGCAACTTGCTATAGCCATGATAGCTTGGTGGGTTCTGGTGTAGTCTGGATTATTTGCAAGTAATATCCACTGTTGATGTGCGTTTTGACAACTGTATGAGGTCCTGTGACCTTTTCCTGTTTATGTCTTCCAGGTAACATGCAGACTGCTCACCTACCAGCATTCTCTGTTGGGGAAACAGACATCATTACCCAATATGTGATTGGACATTATGCCCTGTCATGTGGACGGAGAGCAGAAGATGTGTGGGAGAGGACTGCCCTGTGGAACAGTGTGGTCCACAGGGTAAATGATGCTGGCCTGCACAGCAGAACTTATGTGCAAGTGCAGTATTAGCCCAATGACCTCAAATGCCATGTCCATCAATGGGCTGCTGCTGTAGTGAGGGACTGGCTAGCCACAGGTGGGGGCCCAGTCATCCAGCCCCCAGTGACACCCACCGAGGAGCTCTTCACCACACTTGGGCCACACGCCAAACACACAAGCCATGATGTTGAGGGAAGCATTATGGAGGTGGGTTGCACACACACACACACACACACTGGATTAGGAGCGTGCAGGTAAGGGCCCAGAGGGGATTAGTACACTGATGTATCAGACATACATGTATGTGTCAGGTCTGACTGCAGTTATGGATGGGGTTTTTCAGTGCACAAAGGTGCGCATCTATGGTGAGGACAGGACATTGTGTATTATTATGGTTAGCACTGTAGATGTGCAGACATGCCGCATCCATCCTATACCAAGGCTGCATGTGCATCTGCTGACAATATCTCCCTCCCACAACTACCTAGGACCCTCTGGTCTGCATATGGGACAGCAGCCTGCAGCTGGTGAGTATTACATTGTTCTGTTGTTACCTGGCAATACTTCAGGCATGTGAAGCGCATGCAATTTACCATGCACACAACCATCAGTAATAGCTATACATTGCTTTATGTAATAGCTGTAATGCTTGTTGTGCATGTTCACTTGTGGTGGGGTTAACTGTATTGCATCACAGTGGTCACCACCGGGGCCTGTCTGATGTGAATTTAACATTCCTGTAGCATACCTCACAACTTGTCAGTGCTGAGACGTCTGGACAAAGGCCAGCAAATTGTGCTGGACAAACAGCCTAAGGTAAGGTCATGCGTGACACATTACTGGTATAACAGTGGATATAACTTGTGTACACACCCCTCTTAAGATGCAATGTGTTCCTGTTACATACTAATTGGGACCATAATATGACAGTCCACACCTTTTCCAGCCTTTAATGTGACACATAACAGGTGCAGTTCACTTGTAAAGCCAAGCATCTGTACTCATGTATTGCACCTAGAAGACAGGCCACCTGTGAGGGGGGCAGACATCCTATATATATGTATATATGGGAAATATATGTGCTCATTGGCATGTTGTGTCATGACATCCAGGAACTGGTGGAGTACCCAGGATGATGATGCATGTGAAACCCCCATGAGATCCCCAGTTGGAAGGTACCTGTGGCTAGTATTCTTAAGCCAAGACATACCTTGGTATCCTCCTGGATGGTTTCCCCTCTATTAGTTCTGGGTGTAAGGTGTGGCCGGCACAGCTCAACGATTTGCTGTAGAATGCCCCTGTCCACCCTATAGTGCTCTACTATCTCCAGCTCATGTAGGCCCTGGTAGGCTACCCTGGGTCTGTGCACTCTCCTCCTCCTCCTCACTGTGGGTCAGTTGGCAGCATTCTCTTCCTTGCCACCCTATGTCTTTTGCACATATTGATGGAGTAAAGCAGCAGCAGTCTCTAACATTTTTAGTTAGTTTTGCCAGTTAAAAAGCCCCCATCTGTGTACACTGGTGGTATAGAATTTGTGAGAAAAAACAGTCTGTAGGGTGTTTGAATAGTTTATATTAGTGTGGTGGGCTGCTGCACATGTAATTGGATGATTCTGATACATTCCACCTGCCAGCTATGCTAATTCTCCTTGATTCCCCTCCAGTGCTTAAATGTAAACAGTGCTTTTTTGTCTTTTTTTTTTGTTTAAAACCCAGTGTGCAGCGCATACACCCGTTTAGGCTATGTACACACTGCTCAGGCACATCTGACAAACCCCATTCCTTAGCTGTGCTTAGCTAAGGGCAAACACAGGCCACAGAGCTCCAATGAGCATACAGCAAGCATGACACATCCCCTTATGAAGCCATTCAGCTCTTATACTTGCACTGTTGTATTGCTGCACCTACATGGTTAGGTACAAGCTGACACTTTGAGGAAATCTGTGATTCAGTATAACTCCCCTCATTTGCATACCCCCAGTGCATAAGTCCTTAGTTACTGCACTTAGACGGACCCTTTCCCCTTGACAACCAATGCTCCCTGGTATTGTTTACATTCTGCATGACATTGACTATAATGGAAAAATTCAGAATTATCTTAAAATGGACTTTTCATTTTTCGTTTTTTTTTTATTTTCAGCATGATCCCATTTGCATACCACTGCCCTAAGCTTAAACGGCCATGATCAGCCAAAAAAAAAGTTCAATTTTATAAATAAATAAACTATTATTAATGCCAATGGCCTTATATTTGGCCATTAGCATGTGTGTTTGACTGTAATACATGCTTTCCACGAGCTGTCCTGCCTCCGTTTACTCAGATGCAGAAATTTATTCAGTTACCAACTGAACGGTGGGTGCTGCGTAGCCTTGTCGCCGTGCCAGACGTTCGCTTCGATTCTCAGTTAATTCTCATGCCTACTGTGTACATGCATGTCGAATGGCCCTCCTTTGAAGGTTGTGGTTTAGTTGCCAAGCCAGCATGTAAAACTCTAAAACTCTGCAATCAATCATCGGAGTGAGTCTGTGGGCGGCCCCCTAACCTAAAAAAAAAAAAAGACACACACACACACACACCAACTGAAGATATTTCTGCTCTGACACTGTTCCTGCATGGAGTTTTGTGGATCACAAAAATCACCTCATTTCCATGTTTTTTACCAGTAAATCAGGTGAGTTGCATCCTGCACAGCTTTCCGTGCAGGAACAGTGTAGGGCCGCTCATGCATGTAAAAACAACATTTTCCTGGATTGCTTGATGGCCATTTTCCATTCAGAAGCTCCTACACTGTTTCTGCATTGAAACAAGCCATTTGTGAATCCCGGGGAGGGTTATTTATGGATGGACTGGCAAGATGAAGAGGATGAGCTAAGTGCTACAAATCTAGGTAAAGAGAAAGAGAAAGAAAGGATTGTAGATTGTAGATAAGCTAGAAATAGTTTGTAGATAAGCTAGAAATTGTTGAAACTGTAAAATAGGGAGATTCTGATAATAATAATAAAGGAGAGTAATTCATGGCAGAATCAGAAGTTAGTGATAAAGATGAAATAAGCTGGAAAATGGAAAAATTGAGAAAGGCTTCCCTTTGTAGAAGTGTTAAAGATAGTAAAAGAAATGTTAAAACTATTAATATAAAAGCAAAAAAAAAAAGAAAGGTAATGGATGAAGCCTTCTTATAAGAGGGTAGTATAGTATGATATCTCCTAAACTAATAAGTACAGAAAGCAATAACTTACTCATTCTTTCTGTGACTATTAATATTATGAAAAATAATATTAGAAGAATAGCAATTTTACAATGGTATAATAAATGTGACATGGATATAATTATTTTAGAAGACATAAGGATTTTGACACAGAAAGAAAGACTACAGACACAAACATTATGTAATGGGGAAATAATGTTGAATATAAGTAATGAACCATGTTCAAGGGTAGCAATTTTATGTAGAAGGGCAATTACATTTGTGAATATTATATTAGTAAAATGGAAAGAACAACTATTATAGATTTAAGGTGGCAAGGAAAAATGTATAGGATAATGGCTATATATGCATATGTAACTAGTAAAGAGAGGGAAAATTTATTTCAGAAAATATTGGATTATATTTTTGTTGACATGGTATCATAATTACAGAAGATTTTAATTGTGGCTTAAGGGTTAATAAAAAGAAAAGAAGTAAAGATGTAAAAAATATGTTAGAAATAATAAAATGTGGAAAATAAGTTATAAGGAATAAAAACATGGACCTATAGGATAGGTATTTTAAAAACTGAAACAGACTATTTTTTGGTACAGATGTAATATGTATAATGGAACAATAAACTATTACCACAGCTTTTTCAGATTATTTCACAATATACGCAGAAATATATTATAATGGAGAGTATATAAAGATAGGAAAAGGTAAAGAAAAAAGAATAAATTAAAAGGAAAGAATTTGATTAAGTAATTATGAAAAGATCATATCAATATGAGAGTATTCTACATCAGTTGGGTGGAATAGTGGATTGTTTTCAAGAGGAAAACATAAAAATAGTTATTAACTGTGGAAAATACAGAACAAAAAAAATAAAAAACAGGAATATGCTAAAATGCATACAGAACTGATAAATAATTTGGAAAACAATAATAGAAATTATCATGAGAATGAAAAAGAGATGTATATGAAAAATTATGAGAGAATTAGAGAACTGTTGTATTAACAAAAATATTTTCTACAAAGAAGAAAAGAAAAAAGAGGTTTCTGTTATTTAAGTAAAATAGTAAAGGAGGATAGTAGTATAATGACAGTAATGAAAGACAAAGAGGGTAATAAAAGAAAAGTCAGCAACACATTATGGAAACTGTTGTAAATTATGTAAAAGAAATGTTTAGTAAAAGAACGAGGTATGATAGAAAGGAAAGGGAAGTAAAAAAAAAACATTTTGAGCAAAATAACAGAGAACTTGGTAAAGAAATTACCTTATACAAATTAGAAAAGATATTGAAACAATTAAATGTAGAATCAGTATCAAGTCCAGTTGGTATCAGGTTTGAAATGTATAAAAATTTAGAAGAACAGCAGAACAATTGTTTAATATATGTATTTAATGAATGGTTGAATGATGGAATGAAATATAAGGAATTATCTAGTGGACTATTACAATTTATATGGAAAAATGGAGAAAGAGAAGATATAAAAATGTAAAACCAATAGCTTTAAATGATACAGATTATACAATATTTATGAAAAATAATGCAAAACATTTTCAAAAGTAAGAGGCAATATATTGTGAAAATAAGTGTATATGGTATAAGAGGAAAGGGACTTCATGAATTATAAATTAAGAGAGAGAAATTATAGATGATATAAACAGAAAAAAGGAAGATATTAAACTTATTGTAGGTGATATTAATAAAGCATTTGATTCTATACAGCATGATTTTGTGGAACATAATGGACAATATTAGTGATAAGATTAAGTAATTGTATATAACGGCTTATGAGAATAATAAAATAAGAGTTTTAATTAATGGATGGATAAATAGATATGAATAATAGTATAAGGCAAGGTTGAGCAGTATTTTATTTGCTTTGGTTATAACTACAGTAGTTGGAGAAGTAAATCAGAAAATGAAGAATGTAAGTTATAAAATTCAAATGGAAACTAAATTTCCAGCTATGATGTCTTATGCAGATGATATTATTATAACAGCTAAAAATAAAGAATTGATGAGAGAAGTCATTATTTATTTAGCCGAAAGTTTAAGAGAAAGAGGTACAATGCTCAATAAAGAAAAAAGTAAATGATTGGGTGACACAGTTAAGATAGCAGGTGTTCAATTTTCTATGAAGGAAATATTTGTTTTAGGGATAAATTTTGACAAAGAAGATCATAAGAAAATATGGGATCTAATAAAGGAAATAAAGGATATTTGTATATTATGGAAAATGTATAGACTAATGTATAACAAAAAGGTGTGCCTTATTAATTCATTGTTATTGGGAAAGATAGCATATTTGTGTAATGTCATCATGATTCCTATAGGATATAAAAAACTGTCATTAGAAACATTTTTTTATTTTTTATATGGGGGACAAGACTAAATTAAGACTAAGGGAGTAATTTAATAAACCCTACATGGAGCAATTCTCCATGTAGGAATAGTGGTAAGGCTCTAACATGGAACATGGCCACCAAGTGATCCAGGAAAAAAGGCACAGGGTGTGCACGAACTTCCCTACACCGTGCAGACACAGAGGTGTCTGCAGAATGCAAATCACCTCATCTACTGGTAAAAACCATGGAAATTAGGGGATTTTTGTGATTCCGCAAGCATAAAGGCACCCATGTAGGTGCCATGTAAGCCTCCAAAATGTACATGGTTATAAACTGTGTACTGGAGGATAAAAATTAAACATGGGGCTGTAACAGCCCAAATAAAATGTGGTATAATGTCCAGTAGGCATAGAAATGGCCAAAAACATGGCCAGTGAATTAAAAAAGTAATGCAATATATTAAAAATTAAACTTTTTTTAATACATATGCCATGTTTAAGTGGCACACAGCAATGTGCAAGCATGCTATTTTACAAAAAAAAGTGGAAAATATGACATTTACATCTATGCAAAGTTATTGCATTATACTGGTCAGCATGCAGAGTCATACAATGGCAGGTTCATAGGTTCATAGGTTGGTACTAGGCTATTGGCCCTAAGGCCTATGCAAGCCTAGCCATAACAATTCCCTGGAAATTTTTTCCCACAATATTTACTTCTCTGAGCCCCTGTCTAGCAGGGTGACTGACATGATCCCCGGGGTGAATTTCCTATCTCCCATCCAATCATCAAGGTTCCTTTTGAAGAGGGCCAATGAGGTGCTCTGCTTGACATGTATGGCAGTCTATTCCAGAGTATGGGAAGTCTCTGCATTAGGAACCTATCCCTCCAGCATGTTTTGTTCATTGTGATGATAAGGTTTAGATCCCTGGAGCGTGTGACTCTGAGGGATTGGGATTTCTTTAAGTGGAGCATGTCCAACAGCTCAGGGTTTGACATGGCCTTGTATGTTAAGCAGAGATCGCCTCTGAGTAGACGATATGCCACAGAGTATAGCTGGTGTTTTTTCAGATGGTCAGCATATGGCATCTGCTTTAGGCCTGTGATTCTTTTAGTGAGGTATTTCTGTGGCCTTTCCAGCTGTTGCAGATGTCTTATGAGGTACATACCAAATGGGGCATTATACTCTATAATGGGTCTAATTCGGGATGAGTACAGTGGGACAATGACCTCCTTTTTTCTCAATGAAAAGCCCTTAGTGATGAGGTGTGCCACGTAGAAGGATTTCCTGACTGTTGCGGTGATGTGGTTATCAAAAGTGAGACCACTGTCCACTTGTGTCCCTAAGTCTCTCATCACGCTTTCAATATTTAGTGTCCTGCCACCTAAGTGGTAGTTCATGTGTACATGTTTTTTTCCAAAGGGGATGACTATACATTTCTTGGCATTAAGCTTGAGCCCATGGCTTTGGCACCAAGCATCTGTTTCTGTAAGGCCCTTTTGTAGAATATCCACATCATTTGGGGGTTCAATAATGGCTCCCAGTTTGCAGCCATCTGCAAACTTTGTTAGCCAAAGTCCCTTAGTGTTGGCCTGTACTTCAGAGATGTAGATGCCAAACAAGAGTGGTCCCAGGACTGAACCCTGAGGTACTCCACTTGTCACTTGTCTGGAGCTGGATTTGGAGTCGGCTACTTTTACAGTCTGGGTTCTGTCTGTAAGCCAGTTGGCAACCCATCGAGTGACGTAGGGATTTATGTCCAGCTTAGTAAGTTTATCTATGATTCCAGAGTGGGGGATGGTGTCGAAGGCCTTGGCGAGGTCCAGATAGGCTGTGTGGACCTCCTTACCCTCGTCCACAGCTCTGGAGACCAATTAGAAGAAGTCAATCAGATTCAGGAGACAAGATCGGCCCTTCACAAACCCAAACTGGGTGGGGTCCAGTGTCTGGAGGTTGCCAATGTCTTTTTATAAGTTCCATGATAATGCGTTCCATGCCCTTGCAGATCAGGCTTGTCAGACTGATGGCACGGTAGTTCCCGGGATCCAAGGTGGATCCTCCCTTGTGGAGTGGGATAACTGTAGCTATGCGCCACTCAGTGGGCATGAAGCCTGAGGTGAGGCTATGATTAAACATGACACTTAGGTGGGGTGCCAGTTCATTTTGTAGTTCATGTAGTACACAGCCTGGGATGTCATCTGGTCCCATGGATGCTGTATTCTTAGCTTTGGAGAGTGCTGTTTCTACCTGTGTGGCTATGATTATCGGAATTTGAAAATCTTTTGGTATTGAGATGGGCCCTTTAGGGGGTGAGAAGGGAGTGACATTGGCACTAAATCAAACTGCCAGGATATTGGCAATATCCTTGGGATCAGTATATTTAATGCCATTCTGTTGTAGCTCAGAGCAGATCTGAGCATTGCCATTTAGATTCTTGACATAACTATAGAATGCCTTATGGTTTTCTTTGGAATCTTTGGAAATTTTATTTTCATAACTAACTTTTGAGGATTTTATGAGGGATCTCAGCTTCTTATTGAGGTTGGTGAGAGAGTTTTTTGCATCCTGGGATTTTCCTCTTTTCTGCAACAGTTTCTTCCTTCTGTTGTATAGTTTGTTTATAGCAGGGGACCACCAGATTGGCTTCCTTTTTTTGGAGAAGAGCATCTTGGTTCTATTTGGGATGGCACGATTCATGCACAAGTGGATGTGCTCGTACAGTGCCTTAGTGTAGGATTCTGCAGTCGAACTTCCAGATCCTGTCTGCGTGGTTGTTGTGAAGTTTGTCACTTCTGACTTCAGTAGCATGAAGTTGGCTTTGGAGAAGTTTTTTTAAGGAGGTTTCCTTACTGGGGGGTGGGGGTGGGATGTGGATGTCAAGGGTGATTTGCTTATGGTCAGACATAACCAATGAGTGGGTGACCACTGGTGTGGAGCATCTATCTCCCATGTTGGTAATGACCAGGTCTAGGATATTGGAGCCCCTGGTGGGACAATGGATTAGTTGATCCAGGGTATTGGAATTTATGAATTCCAAGAACCGTTGGGAAAAGGAGTTGCTACCTGAGTAGTTTTCCCAGTTAATGGCAGGGTAGTTGAAATCACCTAGTATTAGGGTGTTTGGCTGTATCTTAATATTTTCCAGTATGTTTAGGAAGGTGTAGTGAGAATCTTGAGGTATGGTGGGGGATCTGTAGCAAGCTACAATTTGGATTGCAGTCTTACCTAATGTTAGTTGCACCTGGAGAATTTCAGATGCATTGCGTTGGGCAACTAGCCTGGAGGTGTGAATATCCTTGGTGAATATGGACGCTCCTCCACCGTTAGTGTTTCAGTCTTGGTTTTGTGGCCGAAAAGTGTGGTAATTATTGCAGCCTGGTATTGCAGGGGTGCTCTCTGGAGTCTTGAACCAGGTCTCAGTCACTGCACAGATATCGATGTTCTCCATTTTTAGGAGTGCCTCGAGAGAGTGCATTTTGAGGTTTAGACTTCTAGCATTGAGTAACATTACCTTCAGATTTTGCATGCTTGTATCTGTTAGGGGGTGGGTTTATCTTTTGAACCTTGCCCAAAACAGGCACTATAGGGGTGGCAAGAGCTTTAGCCAGTAACCTGAATCCCAGGGGTGACAGGTGCAGACCATCTCTGGCAAAGCATTGTGGTTTGTCAATCATGTCTTCCCAGGCAGACAGATATTGGATCCATTTTGAATGACACCAGAAGCTTAGCCAATTGTTGAAGTCAATCATTTTGTCCTTATACTGTGGTATAATTCTGGGTGAAGGCAGGATGCTACTCAGGGCTAGGGTCATACCTGCCTGGGACACATGATCCAAGAGCTCTTCCATGTCTCTTTTCATGTAGTCCAGGGAGGTACATCTCAAGTCATTTACTCCAGCATGGACAATGACAGAGTCGTATTTGTACTTGTTGTGTAGTGACTTGAGTGCATGCATTATGTGGCGGATCCTGGCACCCGACAGGCAGCTGACTGTAATTTTCTCCTTGTTCAGCCTGGTGAGTGGGACATCCATGTGCCTGACTATAGAGTCACCTATGACTAAAGTGTTGGGTACATTGTCTTGCCTTAGGGGCTGTTGTTGGTTTTAGTGGTTGCAAAGGACATAGGCTCTGGTATAGTACAGTATCCAGGGTATATGCAATTAGTTGTATGTAAATGAGCCAAGTTTATTAAATATCAAAATGGGGCACCATGTCCAGAGGTACTAACTGTATAAGGGCAAAAACTGTGGTAGTGTAGGCAAAAGAGACAGCTGACATGAAAAGGGAGTGCATCATGGTATGTGTAAGCAGATTGAAGCTTAGCTGTGCCTGTTTGTTCTTAGCTCAGCACAGCTAAGCAGGGGTGTATGTCTGCAGCTGCTATGCTTTGCTTAGCTGGTTAAAGAAAAGCTAAACATGACAGTGTACAGGTGAGGACTCTTTCTGCTCAGCAATGTTTACACTAGCTCAGCGGGTTTGTGCAGAGCAGAACGGGACTTAGCAGTGGAAGAAATTAAAAAAAATGGTGGGAATAGTCTGGTAAAGCCAATCAAGCATAAATGATAGATAAGCCCTGTTCCACTCACACTGACCCATTCAAACCCCTCAATAATATACCTAGCAGGTGGAATTTGTCATAATCATCCAATCACACAGGCTTCATCTGCAGCACACCAGTATAAAGTATGCTTACACCTTTCAATCTGATTTTTCCCACATAGTCTGCACCATTGGAGTACACACTTCAGAATTTTAACAGACAAAATGATAGGGTCTGCTGCTGCTCTGCACTACAGGCTGAGGTCAGTGATGATGCTGACAATAGGCCCAGACTGAGGAGGAGAAGCGTGTTCAGGCCCAGGGTAATCTTTCAAGGGCTACATGAGCTGGAGATAGTAGAGCACTACAAGGTGGACAGGGACATACTACAGCAACTCACCAAGCTATTCCGGCCTCACCTCAGACCCAGAGCCAACAGAGGGGAACCCATCCCAATGGAAACAAAGGTAAGTGTGGCCTTAAGAATACTAGCTACAGGTACTTTTCAAAGACCTACTGGGGACATCATGGGGATCTCACAGACATCCACATCCAGGGTACTCCACCAGTTCCCAGATGTCATGCTAACACATGCCAGTGAGCACATTTAGGACCAGCAATATGCATCTCTTCCACCATGTAGCACACTACCAAGAGGTACAGGATGCAATGGACTGCACTCATGTGCACATCAAAACACTACCCGGTGAGGAGGGTAGTGTCTATGTCAACCGCAAGGGGTATCACTCCATCAATTGCCAGGTCATGTGCAATGCCCAGGGCATCATCAACAGTGTGTGTGCTGGCAGCCCTGGCAGTTATCATGATTCCCACATCTGGCATGCATCACAGCTGTACCAGGCATTTGCCAGGGGGGATGTCCCATATGGCCATATAGTGGGGGATGCTGGTTACACACTGGAACCATGGATGATGACACTCATCAGAAATGCACACACACCATCTGATGAACGCCATAATGAGGTACATGCACAAACTAGGAACATCATAGAGCATTGGTTTGGACTGCTCAAGTCATGGTTCCACTGCTTTGACATGTCTGGTGGAACCCTGCAGTATTCACCAACCACATGTGCATACATGTTCATAGTATCTGCCATGCTACACAACATGATCCTGTGGAAACAGCTCTAGCAGGAACATCGCAGGGAAGGGACACACAGCCCCCCCATTGCCAAGGTCCCCACAGGCAGAAGGGGACTCAGAGGAGGAACCCCCTCAGTCTTTCCCTGCAGGCAGACGTAAGCATGCCCAGTACACCCTGACCTTGGCAAAGAGGCAATGCATAGCACATACACTGACACCCTAGGGACCCACTGACTGGCACCTCACTCCAACTCACATACACAAAGTAAAATGGATGCCAGCCACATTACACTACCTATACCTAACCATGTATAGGCTGTGTACTACATGCATTCAACAGAGTCAGCCCTGAAGCACTGTCCTCTCAACTGCTTCTGGCACAAGGTAAATCACTCTTCTTAACAATAAATAAATGGGGTAGTAGACTGTGGTAGCATATGTATGGTATTGCTGCATGTATGCATGGAAATGGAGTGGGTTACCAGGATAGTAGCAGACAATGGACAGCTATGTGAGACAACAGGAACTCTCTCCCAAATACTGGCTGCCCCACAATATGTAGTAGGCCTTAAGTAAGGAAAATCCCCTGTACTATGTGAGGGACTTACAAACAGTGGAGTCATAGGACAAATGCATGGATGTCAATGTTGGAGTCCCATACATAGCTCTAAACTTCTTACAGCAAGAAATCTGTACAATGCCATAAAGAAATGTGGGGAAAAGGCCCAAAAACAGGGACAAGTCATAGATATAATCTTGCAAACATAGAAAGTTGATAGAATAACAGGTGTTGCAGCAGCATGCATTCTCTGAAGGCCAAGAAGTATGAAACTAAAATGTCTGTCATTACTTTCTAACTTCAATCTTTAATGAGTTGACATTAATTTTCCACACAACCATGATTTTATGAAAAATGGACCCAAAATATGAGGCAGACATCTACACAGTCTGAAAATGTGCACAGGTGAGAGGTATGCCCCCTCCTCCAACACACCTAATTTAACATAGAACTGCAGTAACATTTATGTTTGTAAAGTAACAGCAGCAGACCACACATTCCCAAGGCTGTCACAATCAACTTGATAACTTGCTCCATTTCTACAATATGCAGGGGTTGATGTGCTATGTTTGTGGCTAATAGTGTCAGGACGTCAACAGCCCTTACTAGTGGCTGTTGTGGCTTAGTGGTCTAAGTACAGTACTGTGGATGATAGGATCCATGTTTCGAGATGGGTTGTGCTGATTCTTTTGCATGTCAGCTACACGTATGGTAGGAGTTGTACACACTGTCCAGAAGTCAATATTTGTTACTGTAGGAAAGCTGGACAATGGAGGGACAGTACACAGCTCAGAGTAACCTACATGGTGCCTAGTAGAACAGTAGGTTGTGACAAGTCAATCTAGTGCCAGGATATAAAGGCTGCCACATTACTATGTCAGTACTGACAACAAGTCAGTGGGCACCATCCATACCCCTGGAATGACAGGGTTTCACACAATGTCCACATGTATGCCTCATATATCTGTTCTGCTTGTCATAACATTGCATTTGCCTGGCAAACTATTTGCAAACCAATAAAGGTTGATATGAAAACATCAATGGCAGACAGTCGAGATGCAGATGTCATACCCATAAGAAAATGCAAGCTAATACAAAACTGTTCTACTAACTCTCTATGTTTGGAAGAGCAATATTAACACCCTGTCCACATGTCTGGGCCTGTGTCTGACTGTTATATATGGGTCTGTCCAGATGTCTGTCTATAGGAGTTTGACGACCACAGCAGCTGCATGGGACACAATGATGGACAACCTGCTAAACATGTGCAGTCAGAGGTGTGAAGTCTGTAACTCTGTGTGTGATGTTACGAATTATACCCCACTGACACCATAACTACAAATACATAACAGTAGTAACTGTGGACAAAGGCTGTGACTGGACTACAGAAGGACAAAGAGACTCATATATGGGGAAGGGGAACCACTGGCCAGACAAACTTAAAATGTGCACACTAGAACAATTTGTGCTGTAACATAGTTCCCTGGAGTGTATGGTGTCAGTAAACAAATGTCTGTCTATGGTTCCTCACATTACGCTATACTGATCTGCTACTGACATACCAGGAAATCACAGTGCTATGTAGAATATACCACATGTATTATGAAACACTCTGCTCTGCCCAATGCACTCTGTAGCCACCCCAGGAAATGACTCAGTTAATAAGGATAGCACACAGGCAGGAAATCCCTCAGCCAGTATAGCACTGAGGTGTTGGACTGTTTACACAGGTCATCAGCGAATTTGCTGTAGCACACTAAATCCTGGACCGGAGTACATGTAGCTCTGAACTGGAGTCCCACCGTTACTATTGAAGGTCATACTGGGCATGCTCCTACACTTACAGAATGATAGCCCATGTCTAAACCCACATCTGACTGTAGAACTGTGTAGTTCATATATACCTTTGCATACACACAGCTATGTACACCTTAGCTATCTCTCACCACCCCCATCAGACAGGATTACCCTCATCTATCTGTATGTGGCACATATAAGATATATTTGCATCTGATGATTGTGATATACATACAAATATACCAAATATAGACAGGCAGACACAGGGGAGAGAGAGACAGAGACAGAAAAAGACAGAGAGAGAGGGAGAGAGAGGGATAGAGAGATAGAGACACCCTGAAAGGCATACAGGCATATGTACTGCTGAAGCCATTTGCACACCAATTGTAAGCAGTGGCACATGCAAGTACGAAGGTGAGCTCCATTGTGTAATAGTAGTGAGGTAGAGGTTGTAATCTCTCATTACCTGCCTTGTGTGTGTGTGTGTGTGTGTGTGTGTGTGTGTGTGTGTGTGTGTGTGTGTGTGTGTGTATTTCTGTATCTATTACATTTACAGCAGAATACACACACCCAATGGGCCTATATCTGTGTAACAGTCACCCATTTTATGGTCCTGATACTACTGTCATCCACAACAGTGGCCTACCTGTCAGCAGCTACTGATGTCATCCACCCCAACAGTAGTGTCAGACACTCTTCACATAAATAAGCCTCATGGCACATGTGATAAGCACATAGCACTATAGTGTAGACAGTTATGGCAAGTCAGTGTGTGTGTGTGTGTGTGTGTGTGTGTGTGTGTGTGTGTGTGTGTGTGTGTGTGTGTGTGTGTGTGTGTGTGTGTGTGTGTGTGTGTGTGTGTGTGTGTGTGTGTGTGTGTGTGTGTGTGTGTGTTTATGGTTATCTCCTTGTGTCTGTCTGTATTTGCTGCCTATGTGTGTGCAATGACACTACATTTTAAGGCATGTTCCACCCTGTTAACCCACCATTGCACTACTGTACCAGGACTGTACATGTCATTCACCTTAGAAGCAATGTTGGACATGCTTCAGCCATATAAGCTCCGTGGTGCATGCGATAAATGCATAGCCCTAGTACATGCAACTAGAGAGGTAGGAGTTCCAATCTCAGTACTGGCAAGTGTGTGTGTGTGTGTGTGTGTGTGTGTGTGTGTGTGTGTGTGTGTGTGTGTGTGTGTGTGTGTGTGTGTGTTTGTAGGGTAAATCATTTTGAGGCCTGTTCCACCTGGTAAACCCCTATTGCCCTACTTTACAAGGCCTGCTGATGTTATTTACCTTAGAAGCACCATTGGACACACCTCAGCTGTATAAGCTCTGTGGTGCATGCAAGAAATGTGTAGCATTATAGCACATACAACTAGATAGGTAGGGGTTCTAGTCTCAACACTACCAACTGTGTGTGTTTGCAGGTTAAACCATTTTGAGGCCTGTTCCACTCTGTAAACCACCCAATGCCCTATGTTATAGGGCCTGCTGATGTTATCCACCTTAGATACAGCATTGGACACTTTGCAGGTGTATAAGCTCTGCGGCACATATGATAACTATGTAGCACTCTAGTATAATAAACTTGACAGGTAGGGCTTCAAATCTTAAGACTGCCAACTGTGTGTGGGTTTAAGTGAAGCATATCACGTGTGGGTTGGTTATGTCATTTTGAGGCCTGTTCTACCCTGATGACTACCCCATTGCATTAACTGACAGGCCCTGTTGATGTCATCATCCTTAGATGCACTGTTTCACACTTTGCAGGCCATACCTCTTAAATGTATACAGTTTTGCAGAATGTCCACATGAATGCCTCATATATTTTGTCTGTGTGTCATAAAAGTATGGTTTCCTGGCCAATCATTTGCAAAGCATTAACAGCTGAAGTAAGACAATAGTGACAGACATCTGACTGTCAGACTTCATACCCTTCACAAAAGTAATGATAATACAAAACTGGTCCCTCTATCAGTTATCTATGTTTGTAAGAGCAATGTGTAAAACCTGTCCCAATTTTTGGGCCTGTATCACCCCATTACTGAAGGCTTTGTCCACATGTATTGTTCTAACATGTTGAGAGGTATGCCCCAGGCATATCAGCTCCATTGCATATGTATTAAGGACATAGCACTATACTACATACAACTAGATAGGTAGGGGTTGCAATCTCAATAGTGGTGACTCTGTGTGTGTGTGTGTGTGTGTGTGTGTGTGTGTGTGTGTGTGTGTGTGTGTGTGTGTGTGTGTGTGTGTGTGTGTGTGTGTGTGTTTGTGTGCATATCCTCTGTAGCAGCATGGCTGTCTTGCCTGCCCATACCACTTTGTGTGCCTGTGCCACCCTGTTAACTCCAGAATAGTAGTGGCAGACACTGCAAAACTGTATAACCTCTGTGGTTCATGCGCTATGTATATTCCACTATCTTATGTATAACTAGCCAGGTAGGGGATCTACTATCAACAAGGGTGGTTCATGAGTGGGTGAGTGTCTACACATGTATATCCGCTTGCAGCAGTGTGCCTGTGTAATGGCCACAAACATACCTCTTGACCCCTTACAGAAAGACATCTGCAGAAAGCCATGCAGAAAAGTGGGACAAAGCCCACATATTAGGGTCAATCTTTAAATATTGCTCTGACAAACATACACATGAGATAGCATAACAGGATGTGCATTTGTATGCATTTTCTGAAGGATATGAAGTCTGACAGGCAAATATCTGTCAGTATTTTGTAATATCAGTCTTTAATAAATTCACACAACTTTGCCAGAAAACCACAATGTTATGCCAAACAGCACAAAAATATGTGGCAAACATCAGGGCATTCTGAAGACATCTGTAGAAGTGGGGGTTGTGACCAGCACCTGTCCCTCCCTGCAAGTTGCAGTCCATGTTTAGCCAGGTGTGACCTGTGACAACACAAACAATACAGAGGTCCCAAGAGTGTAGGACAACAAACACCTTCTAAGGTTGTCTACTACCTGCATAAAGAGTTACTTCAAATCAGAAGCACCTTACTGGTATGAGAACTAGCATAGCCTATGGTGATGTGACACGAAAAAGTAGTCATATTGGCAAACAAAGGGAACTCTTGTCTAGTGCACTTGCTGTAGGTAATATTATGTCCTGCCAAGTGTCACAATACTACAAGATATGCCCCACATTCCACATTTGATAAGGTGGGAACCCTACCCTGTGTTGCTTATGTATGTGCAATATGCAGACGTGTGTACACCCTGTGAGGAGCTTCCACCCACAGTGACCACCTGTATGAAGGCGCAAATGCAAACTGCCACTTCCCACATATGTAGGTACCGCCTAAAGCTGGGGCAACTATGAGTAGTGTGCCATCTGTCACTAACCCACAAACCAATGTTAAGACACTGCAATGGGGTCATACATCGGGTATGGAATGGTGGATAGGTCCTGGCCCCCATCTAAATATAGAAAACAGTGTCATTGTACCATATGGAAAGGACATGGACTCTCTATTTACCACATCAACGACAACCCCATACATGCACAAACTGCATTGACACACATGACTACTCGGGTTGATAACACTATTGCATTCACCCATGAGTAGTGGCAGTGGTCAGAAAAGGCTTGCCCATGGTTCACCACATACATAAAGAGACTGCACCAAGACAAAAGGAGGACATTAACTCTGTATAGTCCTCAGTCAGTACAACAATACATTAGCAGCATGGCTGATCTGGTATGTACCTGTGCAGACAGCTGCATCAGATGGAAATGCTATGTTAACACCCACAAAGGTAATCCATCTGTGGCTTTCAACACCTGTGCCATGCAGACAGCCTCGAATCAGTACTGCCCCAGTTGTTATTGGACAGATTGTCCACAGGTGAGGTGTGGCATGCCTAGATGGCAATGTTGTTCTCAACCCTTCAACAGCAACCCCATATTTGTCAGTATAACTCTGTGCACAGTACCGGCATGACAGGCTTCAATCACATAATCACATATGACACAGCAAAAAAAAAAAACAGCTAGAGAGACAAGTTTGTCTCCCAGAGGCGGCCCTGTGTCAGGAATGCACTCCCCAAAATTATCAACCAGGATACCATGCAGACCCTCATCAACTGCATCAAGGTTGAGTGGATGTCAAAAAAAAAAAACATCTGCCCTGGGGGTCCAAAGTGTGTCAAGCAATGGCAGGGCCAACAGATGTTGATAGATGAGTCTGTTGGGGATAGAGTACTGGATTGGCTTGTAAGAGACCCAGGGCCAGTACTGTAGCAACCTCCTTTGTACCTATGAACCTGTTATCTAACGGAACTCCCAGGTGACACATAGCAAGAGTAGCATGCTGTGTCAAGGGTTATGCATGCAAGGTATGCTGTCTGCCCCCATTATCCATCACACACTGTTCCACACATACACACCTATGTAAACATGGGCACATACAGCCATACCTTGCTGATGAAAAGGTCTCTGTGTTGCCACTCTGCCATCCTCAGCTACCGTAATGGCCCCAGTCCACCAGGAGTTATACACACTGACATCTGGAATGGAAACAGACTAAAGTCTGTGAGACAACAGTCAACCAGCAGTACTAACAGCAATAAAGCATCTTGAGACAAAGATGCATACACTTTGATGTGTACACATGACAATTGCCAACAGACAGCACCTTATAGGCCATAACACTACTACACTACACAATGCCATTACCTGTACTATATTCACCCTGTGCATCAGACACATATTAGCATGTCCCTGCATTGATGGTATGGATAACAGGAATGTGGCACAGGTATCATCACATGCACAGGGTGAGGTGTGGGGTTGGCAAAGGCCTAGGCTATGCCATACAGTTGACATCTTGTATGAATGTCTGGATGGGTGCTGGTCTGCGGGGTCATGGAGATGAGCTGAGTGAGTCTGTTAGTGACCTGCATGTGACAGTCATATGTGAGTGTGTGCATGCACACAGTCAAGCCATGTGCTAACCTTACATGAGGGTATGTTGGACAGCCATGGACCACACATGGCAGAATGTACATTTCACCATCTCTAGCCATGAATATGGGAACTGGTTCTGCCAGGTGTGGCACTGGCAACACCATGCACAAGGCCAGATGCAGTACTACTTCCTGATGGTGACCTGTACCTGCCGGCTCTGTGTCTCTCATGGGACCACCCAGGACTATGTGCCCTTGGCCTGCCATGTTGTGGTGTGGACAGCACCCTCCCATTGGTAGGGCTGGTGGTACTGCTACTACAGGAGTGTGACTGTGCATGGCCACGTGGGCTATTAACTGATGCTGCTGACCTATGTCCAGGTGTCCAACATCCTACTCCCACCACATGTTCAAGCAGAAGACATTGCATGGTTATGGACTGACAATGTCTCACCCCACCATCTAGCCACTATATCAGCTAAATGATGTAAGGCATCACAAATGCCATGGAGGTTGTCATGTATGCCAGTCAGTGTGTCATCTATGACCCTGAGCATCCGTCTGGTGTACTGGTCACAATGCACCTGTGCCTCCATGATGGACATATACCTGCATCAGGTGACACATTCGGTGACATCTCTGACAGGTGCTGGATGGGCAGCAGTCATCCTTTGAGCACCCCTGTCACTCTGCCTGGGTGGGATCTCACCAGTTCTCTAGCTATGGTTAGTGTCTACAGTCACAGATGCCATACTCCCTACAATCTCCTGTTCAGTGCCACCACCCTCTGACTGCCCAATATCTGTGGCTGCTGGGGACTAGGTATGTGTGGGCATACTGACCGTGTATGGGGACAGTGGGGCTGTAAGTGTGATTTCAACCAGTGGGACAGATCCAACCACCAACAACCCCACCTGTGCCTCATAATGGCCACCATCATCATCGCAGTCTGATGATACACTGACATCAGGTTATGAGGGGGACACACTCCAACCTCCATGGTGACCTGTGAAGGGAAGACAACATGACTACATGATTACCTGCACTATAATGTTTGCTGTTCCACACAAACACACACAGACACACACAGACACACACACACACACACACACACACACACACACACACACACACACACACACACACACACACACACACACACACACACACACACACACACACACGTGATGTGCCACAAAGGCATTATACACACCACACCTTCTGACTGATGGCATGCAAAACACACAATCAGACCACAACAGACACACTCCAGACAGGCCCTGAACAACATGTAGTGCAGCTATGTGTAGTTAATGTTGGTAGTACTATACACCTGTGAGATGTGTGACAAGTCAGAGTATGGGATGGACCTTCACCTAACACCCAGTGCACCCATTTACACAATAGTAATGCAACCCTGTATAGCAGACTGGCTACACCTATACAAAACTATGTGCTAATATGTTACAGCTCCTGCAGATATGCTACTGTGATTACCAATGTGATGTACTGCAGTGGACCCCACCACAAGTGAACATGCATGTATTGCAACATGGATATGTTTAACAGTCGTGTGCATGGCAAACTGGCAGCCCTTAACATGCCTAGGGTATAGATGAGCCATTACATGACAGTTCCACACTCACTGTCTACAGGTTGCTGTACCCCAGCCACACCAGAGGTACCTATGGATTTGTGGGGGAGAGGTATTGTCAGGACACACATATGGCATTGATACAGGATAATATGTGCATTTATGAACATGTACAGTACAAGCTGTGATACTACCCAAATTGCTGACATTCACAATATGTGAGTACATGTGTGCATTACAAATCCCCAACCAGAACTGCTGACTGACCTCACATATGCATACAGGTATACAGAGGCTGCCACTATGGATGCTACAGTATTAATGTGATGAGCACCGGAGGCTTACCTGGACATTCCTCAGCTGTGGAATCTGTGCCACCCACCTCCACGACATATGTAGTGATGGATTCCTTTGAGCTGGTGGCTGAACACAGATGTGCCAGGAACCCCCTTGTGGCTGACAGATGCAGCCCTTTGCCATGCATGTTGTATGGCATCAGTAACATGTTGCTGGACCTGTATGCAGCTCTTGTCCCAATGGCCCACATCATTCACTGTTGCTATCAGGTCTGGCCACAGTGCAGCACGTTGTTGCTGGTTGTGGAGAAACCTTGACAGCAGCACCTGTTGATTGAGTCTCAGAGGATCATGAATTGCAGTGGTCTCAGCTTTTGAGAAGGGTGGGTTGCAACATCTGTACATCCCACCTGACAGACAAGAATGTGGGCAAACATCACAGGACTGCATACATTACTAACCATTATGTACAGACCCTGCACATCCACTTTTGCCAGCACTATCCACAGCTAACCCCCACATCATAACTGCCATCTATCAGCACAGTATGTATGTGGGTATCATCAGCACAGTGGCAATACAGCATGCGTTGGCCCCCTGATCATGATGTTTCATGCTACTTGCTGCATGTGCTATGAGGTGTTGCAATGCATGTACCTGTTGCACCTATTACCTGTTCATAGCCTGTCTACATGGTTTGCTGTCTTGTCAGCCTCCTACTGTATTAGTAATCACATGGTCTGTAGGCCCACCCCTCAGGTCTCCCTGGCCTTCTTCCCTCAAATTGTGGAGTATATGGCTGACAATGGCCGACAGTTTCCCCAGCCAGTGTGGTTGATATGGGTGTTCTGGCACTATGCAGCACCTGCCTCATGTGCATGGATGGACAGCCATCTACAAACACCAGCAAGAATGCACTGTGTGAGAAATACAATGACATTAGTAACCTGCAGTCCATGCTCTGTCCCTGTCAAGGCAGCATATCTGTCCCCAAACCGGTTGTCAACAGAATCAGTACACCTCACACACCAGCCATACCTACACAACACACACAAACATCTGCAGTGGTCCTCAACATATAAAAAAATTGGATCTCCAAGGCAGAGCCACACATGAATGCCACGCCTGTACAAAGCTCATAACACACATGGACACACACCTGTGCCCCACACCCATGCAGATGTTAGCCCATGTCAAACATGCTGCACATAGGGGACTCCAGTGGAGACACACTAGTGTCTCCACTGGAGTCCCCTATGTGGAGACACTAATGTGTCTCCACTGGAGACACACTAGTGTGCTTCAGACCTGACTGTGTATGTGCATGGTGACAGTTACTTGTGTGTCACGTGGCAAGCTCCAACATAGTGCAACAGTCTGTGCAGTTGTCAGCTGTACCTGATATGGTGGGTCTCCCATCAATCCATCAACATGTTTTTGGCTGTGTACTGGTTCAGTGTCTGCATCACAGGCCCAGGTATACTGTCATTTATCTCATTATATGTAGAAGTAGTATCAGTGGTACTCAGGATATCTTCATAGGTTCATAGGTTCATAGGTTGGTACTAGGCTATCATCCCTAGGGCCTATACAAGCCTAGCCATAACAATTCCCTGGCTATTTCTTCACACAGTATTTACTTCCCTGGACCCTTGTCTAACAGGGCAACTGATATGATCCCCAGGGTGAATTTCCTATCTTCCATCCTATCATCAAGGTTCCTTTTGAAGACAGCCAAAGAGGCGCTCTGCTTAACATTTATGGGCAGTCTGTTCCAGAGTCTGGGGAGTATCTGAGTCAGGAACCTATCCATCCAGCATGTTTGGTTCATTGTGATGACAAGGTTTAGATCCCTGGAGAGTGTGTCTCTGAGGGATTGGGATTTCTTTAAGTGTAGCATGTCCAACAGCTCTGGGTTTGACATGGCCTTGTATGTTAAGCAGAGATTGCCTCTGAGTAGACGGTACATGACAGAGTATAGGTGAAGTTTTTTCAGACAGTCAGCATAGGGCATCTTCTTTAGGCCTGTGATTCTTTTAGCGAAGTATTTCTGTGGCCTTTCCAGTTGTTGCAGATGTCTTGAGAGGTACATACCAAACGGGGAGTTGTATTCTATAATGGGTCTAATGAGGGATGAGTACAGTGGGACAATGACCTCCTTTTTTCTGGATGAAAAGCCCTTAGTGATGAGATGTGCCACATATATTTGCAGTCTCCAGCTATTACAGTCTCATACTTGCCTACATCAGCGTAAGTACATTCAGGAATATTTATAGCTGAAATGGAAAGGTTAACGGAAGACAATCCTGAGGGAAACACACTATAATACATTACACATTACTATTCAAGGTTCAGATCTTAGTGCAGAACATATATCAAATCGCATTGTATCTTGTTGTACAGCTCCATATCTACACTTTATCATAACAGTTCTTTATCATCCAAACTTCACTCACCGCATGGTGCCATAGCCATATTTACCATGGAATACCTGTGCAATTGCATTTCTTCAACAACAGACCAAAATAAACACAACAGTTTGTGGCAATAACTTTATTGAGGGTGACATGACACAATGTGTTTTACATTCAAAATTCTGACTTCAGTTGTATGGCATATTCTGTAGATGATGAATTAATATCATTTATTGCATTTATAGTTGCAATCAGGGTGTACTTTATTACAAGATCCTTAGTATTAATACAGTATATACTTCTGTCATTCATAAACACTATTACTACAGTATTAGCTTTCTTTCATCAATAGTAGCTTATTTGATGCCTTCATCTGTATTGCACAGTACCTCACATTACTCAGTTATATCAATGTGGGTGTAAGGAATTGCAGTACACTCATAACAGACTATACCTACTAGCAGTAAACAATGTACTGTACTAGTTCTTATTTATTTTACTATATATTGCAAGATAGGTCTGTACTCACCACACTGTTGGTGCATCCTGGCTAGGCACACTGCATGGGCCTCTAAGTTGCAAGTCCTCTCCTCTGCAGCTGTGGGAAGGGAAACACACCATTATGCATACCTGTCAATCACATATTCATGCTAGAATTCCATAAAACTATGCTTCCTATACTTACAAACGTCTGGGGCATTCCTGTCCCAAGCATCTTGGATACATTGGGTAAAGTGCACCTCCTTCCTCCACTTCAGGTCAGCATAATGATGACACACCTGCTTACCAGTGTGGGGGATTCCAGTGGCATTGGTGAAATCACATGCCAAATTGTCCCAGGCCTCAGACTTGTATTCAGAGCCCTGGTACTGGCTCTGCAGCAATCTGGCATCATGGTCTTTTACTAGGAGTCCAACCATGAACCTGGACTCTAACATGTCCCAGTCCTGCGCCCAAAAGCAGGTTCCCTCTCCAACACCTGCCATAGTTCCTGCATGGTCAAACTCCAACATGTTCTGGCTATATTCCCACCTGTGCAACTTAAATAAGGAGATTTGCCCACCCTTTGCCACCATCAGATCACTTTTAAAAATGCTAAGCAAAGCTCAGCAGTACATAAACCCGATAAGCTGCATTAAGCAGTGCTTAAAGAGGCAAATTCTTAGTGATGCTTAGCAGTGCACAAACCCACTTAACTGAGCTGGGGAGTGCTTAAACTGGGAGTGCTAAGCAGTGCCCAAACCAGCTAAGCCTAGCTGCAGTTGCTAGCTACTGCTAAGACAGGTCCTGTTTAAGCTTTGCTTAGCTTGGCATAGCAGTGCTTAGCAAAATTTAGCTAAGGGCAAATAAGTCTTTCACATAATAACAGAAATATTTATTGATATTAATTACTCATTACTGATACTTTATTATTATGTGTTTGTATTTTACTTTACATGACCTCACCCTATGTATTTTGATTACATTTCCTTGGTGTGTGATTGAACTATATTGGACACTTGTGTTTAACTGGATTTCACCTCATATCTCCACTGACACTGGGGGTCTGGACCAGCTGCACTAACCTGGTTGACAAATATCAGTAGCTATGGCAATAAAAAAAATGAAATATAACTAGGAATGCTTTCTGAGGTAAAAGCTCAATAGCCTGTTGTGGAATTTGAACCATGCACCTACTGTACATGAAGCCGTGACTCTAATCATTCAGCTAACACAGGTGTGAAGATTGCAGCAATACATTTCTATATAGCTTTTCATTATGTTTAAGCACTGCTGAGCAACACGCTGCACTGAGCAAACTTGCTAAGCTATGATTAATCTTGACAAAAAATTAAACATAAAAAGACAACTGATATTTGCACATTTAATTTCCAAGTCGTACAGCACTTTGACAGTGCAGGGGGTGTGTTACAGACACTGTAACACACCCCCTGTGTTAAATCATGACTCACTATATCATAAGTGTCCGAGGACACTTTATGAAATGTAGTGCAGAACGGCACTTTCACAGTGCAAGGGGTATGTTACACATCTGCGAGCACTGTAACACTGCTAGCACTGATTCAGTAACCATGTACATGGCTGTGCCTCAGTAGCATGCCTTCATTAATATGCAAGGCGTGCTGCCAAGATGGAGCTGTAGACACAGCCACGATACACTCTGTATAGGAATTACACTATTCCTACATGGAGTTTATTAAATCCAGTGGTAAATCCTCTTAAAAGGGGTGTTTTTCACATTGATAAGGAAAACAGAGGATATATATATATATATATATATATATATATATATATATATATATATATATATATGTGCGTGCGTGTGTGTAGGGGGGGTGTAAATATTGTAAATATGTAAAAATGTAGTTTATATATGTGTATCTCTCTCTCTCTCTCTCTATATATATATATATATATATATATATATATATAGAGAGAGAGAGAGAGAGAGCATGGTTTTGTGGAAAATAATGAACAATATTAATGATAAGATTAAGTAAGTGTGCATAACAGCTTATGAGAATAATAAAATAAGAGTTTTAATTAATGTTTGGATAAATAAATAAATATGAATAATGGTATAAAACAAGGTTGAGCAGTATTTTATTTGCTTTGGTTATAACTACAGTAGTTGGAGAAGTAAATCAGAAAAGGAATAATGTACAGTATTAAAGGATATTTGTATATTATGGAAAATGTATAGACTAGGGTGTAAGAAAAAAAGTATCTCTCATTAATTCATTGTTATAGGGAAAGATAGCATATTTGTGTAATATCATCATGATCCCTATAGGACATGAAAAACTGTTATTAGAAACAATTTTTTCTTTTTTTATATGGGGATCAGGACTAAATCAAGACTAAATCCTGTTAAAAAGAGATGTTTTGTACATGTATAAGGAAACTATAGGATGTATAAATATATATATATATATATATATATATATATATATATATATATATATATATATATATATATATATATATATATATATATATATATATATATATATATATATATATATATATATATATATATATATATATATATATATATATATATATATATATTTATAGATATAGATATATATATATGTATATGTATATATATATATATATATATATATATATATATATATATATATATATATATATATATATATGGGTCTACCTGAGAACGTCGACAGATGAGAAGACCGACAACGAAATCACCGACGCCAGAAGATCGACAAGTCAGAAGACCGACGGATGAAAACACCGATGCGGAGAACACTGAGATGGGGAAAGGATGTGTAAGTATGCGGTAGTGATGGACGTTAGGGTGCGAGTAAGGTAAGTGTGCGATGTTGACAGTCTGTAGGGATAGGGGTGGGTTAAGTGAGTTAGGGTTAGGGCGCGAGTTAGGTAAGGGTGCAGTAGTGATATTTTTTGGGTTAGGGGCGGGTTAAGTGAGTTAGGGTTAGGGTGCGGGTTAGGTGAGTGTGCGATAGTGACGGACCTTAGGGTTAGGGTTTCGGTTAGGGTTGTAGATAGCTGTGTATGTAAGGTTTAGTGTTTGTTTGTTAGGATTTTGGTGTGCTTGTGTTGTGTGTGTGGTTTTTGGACAGGGGATTTGTTTTGTTTGTTGGTTGTTGTTGTTATGATGTGTTGAGTGTATGAGGTGTCGTGTTTGTAAACTGTCGATTATGTGGTGTTGGTGATGTCGTTGTCGGTGTTATGCACTGTCGATGTTGTCAGGTAGATCCATATATATATATATATATATATATATATATATATATATATATATATATATATATATATATATATATATATATATATGTGTGTGTGTGTGTGTGTGTGTGTGTAAAAAGTGTAAATATGTAAAAATCTAGTACAGAGAGAGAGAGAGAGAGAGAGAGAGAGAGGACCCCTACTCTTTTGATAAGTGCTTTTGGATCTTTTACATCCACCCAAGCAACCACCAACACAAGCTATTCTCCTCTACTGCCCGTTACTCTACGTGTACCACAAGATTCCATTCTAGGTCCCCTCCTTTTCACACTTTTCACTAACAATTTACATACTGCTATCCTGCATGCCTCCCTAGTCCAATATGCAGATGACTTGACATTAATATGTGCTGCATCATCACTCCAACAGTTACAACAACTAACACAGCAAGTCCTTCTCTGCAGTTGAAACATGGCTTTCTGAAACTCAGCTTATTCTAAACCCCAACAAGACCAAACTCATAATATTTCAAACCACTAGAGCTATAGATCCCCTCTCTCCATTTAAGATCACATCTACAAACAACCACCATCTCTCCTGTTTCCCAGACTAAACTTCTGAGTATTGTTATTGTCAGCACTATGAAATTCGACCTACACATAGCCCAGGCAGTCAAGAAAGTAAAGAAAAAACTTTACAGAAATAGACAATACCTAACCAATATCACAAAGGCTACCACTGCAAGAAAGCACCATCTCCATACTCCTGTATGCCTCACCCATTCTGACAAACCTAAAAAAAAATCAGACCTAGCAAAATTAAATAACCTGTTATAGTAAGATCGCAAAGTTTGCAGCAGACAACTTTAGAACGCAGCATCTCCTTGCACTCAAACAACTTAAGTAGCTAGATCTACCTCAGCTCTTAGCTCATAACTGACTTACTTTGGCCCATACACTTCTAAATCAAATTGAAAAAAAAAATGCTTTCCAAGACCTTCGAATCCCCTACACTCGTAGCCAGTCTTTATGCTCAGATAATAAATCCTTCTTAAAAGTTATCAGATCCAACAATGTCGCTGGAGATTCCCTCTATTCTACATGCATAGCTAAAATCTGGAACTCATTGCCAGCAGATATACGGACAACTACAAATGCTCTGCAGTTTGAAAAAAGACTCAAATCCCATTTATTGAATACAAAACTATGCTTATGCACCAACCCTGGATAACTTATGAGTACCTTCTTGCAACCCCCCTTGCTATCTAACCTCTCTATCCTCTCTTCCCTGTTCTTATCTCTTCACACCATCCTTTCCTTCACAATAATTAGTCTGACTCAATCTCTACCCTCAAAACTTCCAGCAAATGTTCTCAGTTAGTAACGTATCTGTTCTCTCTTTATTATTTTCTCTCCCTGATAATATAGTATTATTTGCCTGTGTTATCTCGCCATAGTTATGCACATACATAAAGATTTTAGTAGATAGACATATCAGTATCCTCTATTATTAGAAATGTGTATGAACCTTAGTCTATATATGTACAATTGATGTATTAAGAACTCTATATGTATTACACTCTATCTACGTGTTACTTTTCTGCTGTAATGTTTTGATATGTTGTACATTTGTCCTGTTGTAAATGTGGAGCTTTTCTCCCTGGGCCTCCACTGAAAAAGGAACTGTATCCAGTCGGGCATTCCTGGTAAACAATTTTAAAATAAATAATAATAAATAATAAATAAACACTCAAAGGATAGCACACTCAGAAATACACCCCCTTCCAATGTTGCACTGCAAAATTTAGGGGCATGTCTTTTGACAGCTACCATACCTCTCAACTGTCCAGATTTTCACAGAATGTCCAGATTTTTGTCACATAGTTTTGTTCCATTCCTCACAAAATTTGTGATTTTCTGGTAAATCACTGAAGACTGATTCTCTAAATAAAGGCACACATTTGAGTTTCAGACTTTATATCCTTCAGAAAAATGCATGCTAACACAAAACTTATTCTATCAACTTTCAACATGTATAAGATGAATATTTAAAATCTGTCCTTGTCTTTGGGCCTTTGCCCCCCCATTATTTTAGGCTTTGTCCAGATTTCTTGCACTAAGACGTTGACATGTACCTTCCCACTTAGTTTTAAAGGTGAGCAATGTCAGTAATGCTAATGCAATCACCTGGAGTGGGATAGAACCAACAGCCTTCTGATCTTCCAGTATCAAAGGTGGGTGTACTACCTGTTGCATCACTGACATTGACTGCTATAGGATACACCACTAGTACTGGACCCACTGCCAAGACACAAGCTGGTGTTGCATGATGTTATCGTTATTATTGAGAAAGGGTGGACCCTTCCATTCAGAGATTTATGGAACTGAAGTTTGGTTAGACAGAGGGACAGTCAGGATAGTGGACAGCTAAAGAACTAGAAAACCATGCTGACAAGAATGAATATAAAACAGTCAAAAATGTTAAGGCCATGTAAAATTTTTCATGTAACATAATAAAATATTTAATCACGATCTTGAAAGACTGCATAGATCTGAAACCTGTTTTCAGAGTTCCTGTACAGAAAAGTGTTATTAAAAAAAGATTACTCCCATGATTAAGAATAAAACTTAATATTATTTTTTAAGTTAAAAGCGTTCTTTATTTATAACAAATAGGTTCCCATTAATATAAGTCAGTATGTGTTGTCATCCATATTTTGAGTTTGAACTATTCACTGCAAATTGAAATTTTGATTAACATTGTCAATTAATATGTATATGTATTTATTTCATATTGAGCAATTTACCAAGTCAGTGTGGGTATCCCTTTTTTTATAAACAGCTTTATTAAATTACAACCAAAACAGTCACACAGGAACGCATCACTAATAAAAAAGAAGACCAACCATAGTAACATTTTTTTCATTCAATATACATTGTTTCCTTTTAACAATTTTCATTAACTCAGACATGACATGAACTGTTCAGTTTCTTCATTTCCTTAAACCTCACTCCTCCTCTTGAGCACTATTCTGCATGTATTATTTCCACAGATTCCATTTACTTCTACATCATTTGCTCTGTTCCTTTCTCTGAAGATCCTACCACCAGCTCTTTTATCCCATTATAATATTCAATACTTCAATTAAATATGGTTTCAATATTGACTTATTTTTCTAGTAATTTTTTTTTTGGTGGTCAATATCATTAAGGCTTCACTATACAAAGGCAATTCAGAGTATATATCCTAGGTCAAAAGAATCATTGCCTTAATTACAATGATTTGCTCCCCCAACATTTCTGAAAAAAAAAATAAAAACACTCATTAGGGAATTTTTAAATCTGCCAACCTGATACATTCCTAGAACATATTCACAATAAAGAAATAAACATTCTCTTTTAGCTGTCACACTTCCAACATTTGCTATCTACATTAGCATATAAAAATAATGATTGACTTTAATAATTAGTTAAGTTTCTGGTGTCATTCTAAGGGGATCCAGTATCTGTTAGCCTGGGATGACATGATCGACAGACCTCGATGCTTTGCCAGAGATGGTCTGCATCTGTCACCCCCTGGGATTCTGGCTACTGGCTAAGGCTCTTGCTACCCCATAGTGCCTTTTTAGGCAGTGTCTCAAGGACAAAATTCCCAATGTAAAAACTCCATCTAAAAACAACTTCAAGGTTATGCTGTTAAATGCTAGGAGTCTTAACATGAAACTGCACTCACTGGAAGCAGTCATCACCTTGGAAGATGTAAACATTTGTGCAGTAGCTGTAGACAGAACCCCAGCCAGACCAGGTTACACCTCCTTCCACACATTCAGACCACAAACTGAAGGCATGAAAATTAAAGAAGGCAGTGTATCAATATTCATTAAAGATAAATTAACCTCCAGGTTGGTTGAACAGTATGATTCTCTGAAGATACATCAGGTGCAATTAACTGTTGGTAGGACACCTATTCAAGTCATTGCCAGCTACAGGACCCCCTCCATGAATCAGGACACCCACTCTGCCTGTTTGGATCTACTTGAGTCTATCAAGATATATCCAAACATCCTGGTTTTGAGCAACTTTAGCTACCCATCAAATGACTGGGTAAATTATGCATGATCAAACTCACTTGCCCAAAGGCTCTTCAACTTCGTTAACTCTAGTGCCCTGGACCAGCTGTTTGACACCCCCAGAAGGGGTGCCAAGATCCTGGAACTGGTGTTTACTAATATGGGGGATCACTGTAGCACCCCTACTGCGAAGTCTTCCCTGGTGAGGTCTGACAACAGATCAGTCTCATTTGAAGTAACTATCACAGCTGACCTCCCCCCCCCCCCAGCAGCAACTAAACTAAAAAACTTCTGCAAAGCAAATTATAACCTCCTACAGGATGGTATAAATAGTTTCACTGCAACTCCCCCTTCAGATGGAACTGGAAACTATGCTAAGTTCTACACCAATGGTTTATGGAAGCACCTGTATAACTGCATTGACTCAGCCATACCTGACAGGAGCAAAACAAGTTCCTCACGGAAGAGTAAACCTGCTTGGTGGACATCTGCCATTAACAGGCTTTACAATAATAAGAAGAAATTGCTGTCTAAGAGTAAGAGGGAGCAAACTCTAAACTGAAAACACTCCCTCCTTAGCTTAAACAAGCAAATAAGACTTCTTGTGAAGATCTCCAAAGCAAACTACAAATCCGCATTAGATTCCTCAACTAAGGACAACCATAAAACGTTTTTTAGTAACATCTGTAACTTAAAAGGAAAGGCCCAGATCTGTGCCAAACTGGTAGTTAATGATACCACATATATTGAGCCTGTGGACATAGCTAACCTGTTGGCCGACAGGTTCTGTAAAAACTTCACTTCCCTGTCCCCACCATACATACCCCATGGCATCCCTACCACCTGTCACCTACCTTGTATTTCTAAAGAGCAGGTCTTTTCCATCCAGTTGTCTAGGTTGCTCTTAAAGAGAGCTAGAGGGCACTCTGCTTGACATGGAGAGAGTCTATTCCACAGATGGGTGAGTCTCTGGGAGACAAATCTATCCTACCAACAAGTTCTATAAATGTCACAGACCAGGTTGAGGCCTTGCATGTGGGTTGCATGAGTGAGGTTTGATTTACGGATATGCAGCAACTCCATCATGGCTGGGTCTGAGATGGCATTGTATGCCAGACACAGTTCACTTCTGATAAGACTGTATGAGACTGAGTAGAGGGACAGGGCTTTTAGCCTATCTGTATACGATAGATGTTTGAGATGCTGGTCAGGAACCTCTGTGGTCTCCCCAGTTGCTGCATGTTACAATGTTACAAAGACATGCATCTGGAGCACTTCTCCCCAGGCCTCCGCTGAAAATTGGCTCGTTCCAAGTAGGACTTTCCCGGTTAACAAATGTAAAATAAAATAAAAAAGAATAAATAAAAAAATGTGCTTGGCAAGGTACATGCCGAAGGGGGCATTGTACTCAATAATGAGTCCGATAAGGGAGGAGTACAGGGATGTTATGACCTCCTTGTTCCTGGATGAAATACCCTTATTTATGAGGTGGGCCATGTAGAAAGCCTTCTGTACAACAGAGGCAATGTGGTGGTCAAAAGTCAGGTTTATATCAACCTGAGTGTCCAAGTCCCTCATGACTGATTACGTGCTTAGTACATTGTTATTAATGCGATAATTAGAGGGGATGACATTTTTCCAAAGAGGATAATGATGCATTTCTTGGCATTCAGTTTGAAGCCATGCTTTTGGTACCAGTCATTAGTTTGGGTAAGACCCTCTTGGAGGATGTTCACATCGCTAGGAGAATTTAAGACAGCACCATCTGCAGTCATCTGCAAACTTGGTCAGCCACAGATCACTGGTTTTGGCTTGCACCTCAGAAAAGTATATCACAAACAATAGAGGCCCAAGACCGATCCTTGGGGTACATTGCTCATTATGGGTCCACTACTACAGGTGGCTTCTCCTATTTTGACTGAGTTGATTCTATCAGTGAGACAGTTAGCTACCCATCTGGTAACATACGGGTTGAAGCCTAGCTGGGAGAGTTTGTCTATTATGCCTGAGTGTGGAATAGTGTTGAAGACTTTGGCTAGGTCAAGATAGTTGGTGTGCACCATCTTCCCCCCATCCATGGCTTTGGTGACTGTTTCAAAGAAGTCAACCAAGTTTAACAGGCATGATTTCCCTTTAACAAAACTAGACTGTGTGGGGTCAAGGTTTTGAAGGTTGCCAATGTCCTTGTTCCTTGGCCTTGCAGATCAGACTAGTTATAATTGCCTTTGTCAGTGGATGCTCCACCTTTGTGTAGAGGGATGACATTGGCTGTCCCTCATTTGGCTGGGATGAAGCCAGTGTTCAGGCTTTGGTTGAACAGAGTGCCTAATGGAGCTGAGAGCTCATGCCTGAGTTCATGTAGGATACAGTCAGTGATCTTGCCAGGTCCCATGAAGACTGTATTGTTTGCCTTTGGGAGGGAATTAAAGACCTACTCCCTAGAGATGAGGGGAATTGGATTTGGAATAAAATTCTAATTTGGAATTATTTCTCCAAAGTACAAACAAAAACTAAAGGTCTGTGGCTGACAAAGTTTGTTGTTGACTGCAAACCTCAGTTTAGAATCTCCAAATGATGTCAGCATCCTACAAGAGGGTCTTACACAAACAAATGATTGGTGCCAATGTCACAGCCTTAAACTCAATGTGAAAAAATGTATTATCATCCCTTTCGGTAACAGCAATATTCTGCTAACTACCACATCAATAGCAATACCCTAAGTACGCACTCTGAGTTGAAAGACCTTACATTTAATCACCATGTCTCCACAGTGGTAAGAAGGGCATTCTATATTGCTCATTTCATAAGTAAGGGCATTGCCTCCAGAAAAAAAAGAAGTTATAACCTCCCTGTACTCTTCCTTCAACTGGCCAATAATTGAGTACAATGCCCCTTTTGGTATGTACCTTTCCAAGCACCTGCAGCAATTGGAGAGATCACAAAGGTTTCTCACAAGGAAAAAGTCTTCAGCATCTGTCCTATGTGGATCATCTGAAATCACTGTCACTTTATTCTGTTTCATACAGACTACTCAAAGACGAGCTCTGCCTTGCATATAAAGCCATCTCTGACCCTGCTTTATTGGATATGCTGCATATCCACAAGTCAAATGGTACATGGGTTACTCGCCCTAAAGATCTTAACCTGGTATGCAACATTAATAGAACCTGCTGGAGGGACAGATTTGTCTCCCAGAGGTTATCACACGTTTGGAAAAGGCTCCCACTTCATAGCATGGTCCTCTTCAAACACAATCTAGACACTTGGGTAGGTAAGCATAAATTCACCCTGGGGGTTCCATCTGTGTCCCTCTTGGACAGAGGTAATAGGAGCTGATCTTGGAAGCAAGGGTTGAACTTGCCTAGGCTTGTAAGGGCCATAGTGCCATTAGCCGAGTAACTTCCTGTTATCCTATGTGCAAACTTGCTGGCCGGGTATGCTTTGTAGCACAATGAGGCCTGAACCTAATTAACACTTGACTAGGAAGAATTTTATTGTCCAAGTTTTTACTAATTAGAAAACCTACCTGCCAAAATGGCAGACCTAGCAGAGACAGAAAGAGAAATGTTCCCACAATTCTTTCCAGGAATGAGGCAAAGAGGACAGATAAACAAGAAGCAGGTATATGGCTTTGTTTGTACACATGCTCTACATTGCAATGTTATGAGAAAGCATGCAAGCTGCATTAAAGGGCCTACAACCGTGCCTCTGTCATCTTTTTACCTTCAAAAGGGGTAGAAATAGGTGTATAAAAAGTAAGAAGAGAGGTACAATAAGCAGAGGATGATAAACAAGGCAATAGGAGGAACGATTGGGAGTGGTGAGACAAACACGTATGTGCTTTTCATTTTTTTTTGCAGAGGTTAGCATGGGGAATGCTGTAAGGGTAAGACAATGGATGGAAAGAGGGAGACGTTTAAAAGCAAGATCCACAAGCAAACAAACCAAACACAAAGACCACTGGGAGAGGTGCCAACACACACGCGGGGGAACTACAGACATACTGACAAAAGGCAGTCAACGTCTGACCACTGTCCTCACTAGGACCTTTGAAACCTGGAGAAGACAGAACTAGGCAGTGCTGTGACTGTATAAGCCATACAAGAACCCTGTCCAAGAATCCAGTTTGGGTCTCCAGTCACCGGTCCACCATCCCCCCCACCACCTATGCAATTCCTTCAGAATTACAAACTGTATCAGAGTATCAGAGAAATGCATCCTGCTGCCTCTGCAGACCCTACACTATTTGAAATACTAACAACTATGCATATCCAGAGGCAGACATTAAAAGTTACTTTCCATTAAGCACATAAACTAAACATAGAATTTAGCTTTTCTTTGAAGCACAATTCTAGAAATAGTTTTTCAACATCGTGATCCACCATCCCCCCTCCCCAAAAAAAAATAGTTTGTTTTTCTTTGGGGTGAAATATTCTGATCAATATTACATTCATTTCTCACCTCTGAGATTATGGTAACACTGCAAAAGAAAAAAATATACTACATTCTATAATTATTTTGGAAAGAAGACTGTTCTTCACAGTGCAAACATTTACAGCTTTCTGATTCAATTTAGAAAAAAAAAAACTTGTAGAAACATAACTTGGCATACTTCGGTGAACCATTCTTTATCACAGGTGGTATTACCCATAACTGAGGGCTTTCAATATCTTTTTTAAAATGTATTATTGGTAAATACAACAAAATATTTTCCATACCAGGAAGTGTGATTAAAATACCAAAGGAGTTAAATATAGTGATTCAGTTTGTCTTGCACTACTTTTTACATTGGCAAGACAGAAAATTACCTTAGGAAGAGAATATATCAACACATTTATGCGCTGAAAAAGAAAGATGGTATTAATGCACTTTATAGAAATGCAAATACTTGCACAAATTTCAAAAAGTTCATTTTCTGTGTATTAGAGAAGGTACCTAGGAACACTAGGGGAGGGAATTGGTATTCATACTTGGAAGATTTTAATTAATGCTACACAGTCTCCAGGCATCAATGACAGAATTTATATAAGTAGTGTTTTATCAGGATAATAATTCCTGTTTTTTAGGAGTTATACCATATTTTTTTCTTCTTTCTCTATTTTTAGCTGGTTCTTATCTGTGTTTTTATTTAGAAAAAAAAGCACCAGTGTGGAAACACAGCAGCACAGTTCAAAATATCCAATGGTAAAGTAGGTAGCAAACAGCAGACAGCAGGTAAAATAAATCCAATATTTTGAATTGTGACTGCTGTGTTTTCACACACACATTTATTTTACCTGCTTCCTGTTGTTTGCTGCCTACTTTACCTTTGGATATTTTGAACTGTTACTGCTGTGTTTCCGTACTGGTACTTTTTTCTGTACTCAATTTTGGTTCCTGGCTACTAGTGTGGTTAGTCTGACAGTGGAATGTTTATGTTTTATATTGTGTTTTCATTTAATTTTATATAGTTATCTTAATTTTTTATATACACTAACAACATTTTAGAAAGTAGGTAGGAATTGTATATTATAATGGGGCATTCACATTTATATATATATATATATATATATATATAAATATGGTTTACTATTGAAAGGTCGATCCCGACATGTGCGACTCGTCTTGCACGAACGCAGAACTGCGATCGCCACTACACCGACTCCCAGATGTGCGAACGGCAAAACCTCGCCCCTATCCGACCCATGGTAGCATGGGTGTGGAGGTGTTGCGCGGCTGGTAATGTCGATCGTCGACGTTTTCGCGGTTTCGGTTCGCTAGCAAACAGTTTTCACAGTTTCGGTTCGCGCAAACACGTCGATGAGGTCGCCGTTCGAACGAAGTGCATTCGCACATTCAATAGTAAACCTATAAATATATATATATATATATATATATATATATATATATATATATATATATATATATATATATTTTTTTTTTTACTTATGTATTTTACATTTGTAACCGGGTTAGTCTGACTGAGCTTTTGGCTCATTTTCAGCAGAGACCCGGGGAGAAAAGCTCCTCAGAGAATATAGTTTAACAAAATTCACTTACAATCAACAAGAAAGATTACTATCAAGTTGCAAATAGCAAATGAAATGAATGGTAACAAAATGATTGATTTTTAGGCATAGACAGCATTTATGCAAAAGTAGGATGGAGAGAGGCTCCAAAGTACAATAAAATATAGCAAAATCAGTTACAATCAGCAAGGAAGAACAATCAGGTTAAAGTAGCATATTAAATGTATAATAATGTGTAACTGTAGTTAGGTTTAGAGAGCTTATATTCAGAAATAGGATGGAAGATAAAGTGAATTTAAAGAGGAGATGTCCATTAAGAAAGCCAGGTTGAAGTAAATGTTTTGTTTATGATAGGGAGAAAGGGTAGGAGAGGGAGGGAGTAAGAATGGATAGGAGGAGTGTAGGAGAGGGAGGGAGTAAGAATGGATAGGAGGAGGGTAGGAGAGGGAGGGAGTAAGAATGGATAGGAGGAGGGTAGGAGAGGGAGGGAGTAAAAATGGATAGGAGGAGGGTAGGAGAGGGAGGGAGTAAGAATGGATAGGAGGAGGGTAAGAGGGGGAGGGAGTAAGAATGGATAGGTGGAGGGTAGGAGAGGGAGGGAGTAAGAATGGATAGGAGGAGGGTATGAGAGGGAGGGAGTAAGAATGGATAGTAGGAGGGTAGGAGAGGGAGGGAGGGAGTAAGAATGGATAGGAGGAGGGTAGGTGAGGGAGGGAGTAAGAATGGATAGGAGGAGGGTAGGAAAGGGAGGGAGTAAGAATGGATAGGAGGAGGGTAGGAGAGGGAGGGAGTAAGAATGGATAGGAGGAGGGAAGTGGAGGGAGAGAAAAGTTAGAAATAAAAATGTGTGTGATTCAAAGATGGCTGCCATTCTGTGAACACTGTTGAACTACATCTCTGCATATACCCTGAAGAAATCTAAACTTTAAATTGATACTAGGAACTTTTTAACACTAAATCTTCGACAGAACAACTACAACTTCATCTAATTACCTTGCAGGAGGAAGAAAATCCGAAAATTAATGCATTATTCAACAGGATTATAATAGATTAGCTGGCTCTGACAAGGAAACAAACAAAGGCACCATGTGCTCTATACACTTTAAAAATCTGTACTGTACAATGATGTCGAAAGAGGAAAAAATATGGACACAACCACTACTAAAACAAAACTTTCAGAACTGCGGTCACTGGAAAAAGATGTGATCTCTAAAAGGCAAAAAGTTACTAAACTACAAGAACAACAAAAGCTAGAGACCAAAACTAAATAAGATCAAACACTGAATATGGAGGATATCAAAACTGCCTTATTACCCATTCAAGAAGCTCTGAAAGAATTAACTAGCCAGATACAAAAGTTTGGAAACTCTTGCAACCAACTACTTGAAAGAATGGAAAAATCTGAAACTCGGATTTTGGAAAATGAAGACAAAATAAATCTACTAGCAAAAAAAACAAGTGCACACGATTTGGATATTCAGGCTATTCAAAGCAAAATCACTGACTTAGAAGCAAGATCCAGGAGAAATAACATCATTATTAGAGGAATTCCTGAATCTGTACAATACAATGACTTAATCCCATCTATAACACAAATATTTACTGTGCCCCTAAATGACTCTGACATGGCAAAGCAAATCATTATTGAAAGAGCACATAGAGCTCTGAGAGAACAACAAGCTTCAAATACTCCAAGACCTGTATATGCTAAAATTCTTAATTATCAGAATATTACCAGAATACTTGTAACTGCTAAAAAAAGTGGTGGGAATATCATGTGGAAAAACAACAAAATCTCTCTGGCTCAAGATTTACCTTTGCAAATCAGACAAGTAAGATAGTCTTTATCTCCTTACTGTAGGTTTCTTATTGATAAACAGGTCAAATTTCAAATGAAATATCCAAATACATTAACTTTCACAGTAGATGGGATTAAATATTCTGTTTCTGCGAAAAATGAAGCCAAAATTACGTTTCTGAAGGTTTTTAAAAGTGTACCTGCTTCTGAGACTTGAGCTGTATTCTCGTTGGGACTGCCAGGCTGCCTGAGGCTGGATCTGCTGATTACTGTGGCTCGAGGTCTGGGTAATCCTTTGTCTTCTTTTGAAATACTTTAGGCCTCTCCTGGATTAATAGGGTTGCTGTTTTTTGCTATTTTCGATGACCTGTGATCGTTTTCCGAAGTTTTATGGTTTCCACGAGCTGTCTGCATCGACGAGGAGACAGGAAATGCCTTCAGGACTGTAGAGGGGACATATTTCGATGTGGCACTTTCAGAAGTCCATCTGTAATAGCGCCCCCCCCCCATCGCGAGTATTCTGCATGGTTTCTAGGCTTAGAAACCTGACAGGACTTGTTTTTAACCCTGTAATGACATTTTAACATCAAATAATGTACTGTTTTGTTAATTTAAGCACATAAGAACATTTTTATACACTGGTTAGTTAGTTAATAATTTAAACCCTTTCCTATATGGCAGATTAAAAGGTGCTATGCAGTACTGTTAAATATAGGGATTTTAGTACATCTTGCAACTTTATAATATATAATATAACCTATATATTTTTACTCAGGGGTGATAGTTATATATTACATTATTTGCATATTAGTTTATATGAGTAGAAGATAGCAATAGTCTATAATGTCTAAATAAGAAAAATGTTTATTTAAAGGTATGTGTGTTTTTATACAGGGTTATAACTCAGCTTCTTTCTATAATAGAAGGAAAACTTGTCCATTTGTTAAAATCGTATTTTTTTTTTCTTTCTCAAATGTTATTTTATGAGTATATATTTGAGTTATAGTATCTATATATAGCACGCTAATCATAACTACTAAAAGCTTTGTACAGTAATGTTATATCTTTAATATGATTTTTTTTTTCTTTTCAATAATAACTAAGATGTAGATAACAGTGGTGTTTGTTAGGGAATGTTTAGAATAGACTTTGTAATAGTTAGGTTAGCTAATATAGGTCTTAACTATAGGATGTTTTTAAGGTTTGTTAATTTAAGATTTTTTTGTTTCTGTGGTTCTTTGACCCTTTTAGTCCTCTATGATATGCAAGACCTATGTATGTCCTGGTCCGGGGTTAGAGTGAGTAGGCACTGGTATAGGATGGGATGTCAAGAATGCTTCCAAATTATGTACGTTTTTCAACTTATTTTACCTTTCCTTTTTGTTTTCCCTTCTAAACATTTACGTTATAATAACTATTTGAATGTGGGAAGTAGACTCATGGAACGTTAAAGGGCTCCAGAACTTAAAGAAGAGAAAGTTAATTTTACACTTATTGTTGCAGGCTAAGGCGATGTTTATATTACTTCAAGAAACGCATTTAACTAATGATCAATGGGTTGATATCCAAAAAAGAAAGTGGATTAGGGAAGTAATAGCTTCAGAAGGTAAAACTAACAGTGCTGGGGTAGCTATAATTATTAAAAACAAATATAAGGGAAAGATTTTAGACTCTAAGGTGGATAAAGATGGAAGATGGTGTTTTGTTGTTCTCTTAGCTACCCATAACAAAAATGTTTCCAGGCAGCTCAGCAGAATAATGTACGTGGTAGTGTGGTTAGCCAAATTGCTTTTATTCCATGAACAAGAAATGAAAATAGATTCCAGACAAATCCAAAGACAATTACTAGACACAAGCACTTTCGCTCGGAATATTCCGAGCTTTCTCATGTAAAAGCAGTCCAATAATTGCAACCCCTGCTTAAATAGCACATGGTAAATTAATTAATTGATTTCCATCTCAACTTTTAAAAAGACAGTTCTTATTTAAGTTAAAAGACATCTGCAATTTTATGTAGGGAAAACTGAAAGGGAATTAAGAAAGAGGCTCTACGAGCATTATTACGACATAGAAAAGAAAAAAGAAAACAATGCTTTCTATAAGCACTCTCTCAGTTGCCCCAACTTCAAGTTGAAGTTCATAGTTCTTGAGCAGGTCACCCCTGATGTCAGGGGAGGGGACTGGGAGGCCACTTTGGAATACAGGGAGCTCATATGGCAGCTGAGGCTAGATGCAGGAAAACCACCTGGACTTAATGACACCACAAGTATCAGCTCAGTGTTAAGATTAAGAAGGGCAAGGCTATGACAGTTGTTCATTGGGAACTGATATTCCCATTTTCCAACTTTCATTTCATTTTCCTTTGGTGACATTCCCCTGTCTGCTTTTACATCTTTTGGAATATTGCTCAGTATTTTTAATGGTTTGGATTTTAAAGGAACTGACATATCGGCATAATTTCAGTACTTGAATTATTTTATTATTCATCCCGTAAAAAAGTAAATGGGATATTTAACATTAAATTATTTGTTTTTAAACTACTTGATTTTAAATTACATGTAAAAAATGTAATTTTGATGATTTTACAACTGTGAGCATACAATGTAATATTTAATATTGAACAATTTGATTTTGGATGAATGGTTACTCACTCATTCATTGTATTTGGATTGCAGATGTCTTTTAACTTAAATAAGAACTGTCTTTTTAAAAGTTGAGATGGAAATCAATTAATTAATTTACTATGTGCTATTTAAGCAGGGGTTGCAATTATTGGACTGTTTTTACTTGAGAAAGCTCGGAATATTCCGAACGAAAGCGCTTGTGTCTAGTAATTGTCTTTGGATTTGTCTGGAATCTATTTTTATTTCTTGTTCATGGAATAAAAGCAATTTGGCTAACCAGACTACCACATACATTATTCTGCTGAGCTACCTGGAAACGTTTTTGTTATTGGTTCTGTCCATTGTTTTACACATTCTCTTAGCTACCCAGTTTGATAAACCAATCTTATTGTTAAATGTTTATGCACCCTGTAATGACCAGCATCTATTCATAACATCATTATATCCAATTTTGACACAATATGATAAGTACTATATAATTATTGGAGGAGACTGGCATTCCTATCAGAATCCGAAGTTGGATAGATCTTGTCCACAAAGAGCATTTAATAAACAAGTGGTATCAGTGTTAAGTGATGTTAAGGAAGACTTTCAACTATATGATCCTATTCAGTATTTAAATACTGGTAATAGTATAAATAATTATACTTTTTATTCCCCGTGTCATAAAATTTGGTCCAGAATAGATTTATTTTTGATTTCAAGAATAATGGTTAACCTGGGACCCTTAGTTGTTACACATGCACGATACGCGTCAGATCATTCAAAAATGTCATTAAGTTTTGTTAAAGATCCAATGGAGGTCCAGCGGCAAAGAGGTTTTAACTGGTCTCTTAACCCAAATTTGTTGAATAAGGAGGAAATAGTGCAGGAAATTACAGGTCATCTTAAAGAATTATTAGATAGATTAAAGAAACAACAAAGTGTACCTGACATTGACTGGGCGACAGTTAAAGCACAAATAAGAGGGATCTTTTTGCAAAAAGCTTCATACTATAAAAAAATACAAAATAGAGATATTCAAAAACTAGAGGCTAAAATTAAGACACTTGATCAAGAATTGATGCAAAACTTTAATACTCAAACAGAGGTGGAACTACTTAAATGTCAAAAAGATCTCTTCCTAATACAAAATCGTAATTTGACATTTCAGGAACATAGAATGCTAGTGAGGTATGCCAATCATGTGCAAACACCATCAAGGGCATTAGCTAGGATAATTACTCAATCGAGAACAGTAGTACAAATTTCGGAAATACATTTTAGAAACACAACTTATTTCAAAACTGAAGATATCATAAATGTCTTTGAGCAGATATATACTAATATATATGGTGAGCATAGTGACTTATCCCCCCATAGAACTAGCAAGGAATTTTTACAAACTATTCAATTTCTGAAAATAGAAAGTATTCAAAGTGATTTGATTAAACCGATATCTGAAGAAGAAGTGATATATACAATTCAATATATGAAATCACACAAGTCACCAGGTCCGGACGGTATGACGGTGGAATTCTATAAGAAATTTGACAATATCTTTGGCAAAATACTCTCACGTGTCTTTAATTATATAATTAAGAATAAAATTAATGATCCCCACCTTAATGCTTCAAAAACCATTTTTATACTCAAACCTAACTCTGATTCTCAAAACCCAGATAATTATAGACCAATTTCATTAATAAATGTAGATATGAACATTTTAACCTCTATTATAGCTAATAGATTAAAAAAAGTAATGAATCATATCATGTCTAGTGAACAGGCTGGCTTTATGGCAAATAGACAAACTAGTGATAATACACTTACACTACATACCTTAATAGCTTATGCTAAACAGAAGAACCTTAACATGTATGCGCTTATGATTGATGCGCAGAAAACTTTTGATAGGGTTGATATAAACCTTTTGTTTGAAATTGTACCATATTTTAATATATCTCATGAGTTTGTTGAAGTGTTAAAAATTCTATATAGTAATCCTTATACCACACTCAATTCTTCTAAAAGAATACCAATCAGAAATGGAACACATCAGGGTTGTCCTCTGTCTCCTTTATTATTTAATATATATGTTGAACCTTTATTCCTATATATATTAAACAGAATATATACCACAATGCCCCACTAGTTTACGGAACAAAAATATCAATGGCAGCGTTTGCAGATGATCTGAATATTTATTGTACAACTCCAATCTCAGACACTAAAAAGATACTAAAAGCAATAGAGAACTTTTCAGAAGTTTCCAACTATAAAATTAATCTAAAAAAAACTAGCATTTTCCCATTGAGAACTCCCAAACCCTTTTCACTGTTGCCTCTGGTGGGACAAATAATGTGTAAAGATAACATTAAATACTTGGGTATTGGCTTAGCTACGGATGATAAGGATTTTTATGTTACTAATATTAAAACAGTTTGGGATCAAATAGTATCTGATTTGGCGAGATGGAAGAATTTACAACTACCAGTATTATCAAAAGTATCAATTATCAAAATGATTAGTATATATTTTCAGATCTGCTCAGGTAGTAATTTCAAAAACATTTTTTTAAACGAATTCACAAAGAATTAGCTAAATTTATCTGGGAGCCAAAGAAAACAAGGATTTCATATGAAAAATTAATGACCCCAAAACATAGAGGTGGATTGGAGTTACCAAATTTTGAAACTTACTATCTTATAGTAAACTCAAACAGGCTTCTTAGAATTGCTAATTATAACATAACTAGCACTAAATGGATACCTACCTGGGTAGTTCTGAACTATAAATATATTTTATATTTAAATATTAATCCTAAAGCCATACCCTTTTTACCTAAAGAAACTTTGAAACTGTATGGGATAATGGATCACATTAAATTATATGTTACGTCTTTACAAACCTTATTTCAATCATTAGATCTTGCTCAATATACGATGGCTTATCAACCCTTTCATAGAAACCCTAACCTGAGACTAAATAAAAAACTAATTGATCTTAAATAATTCTCAAACTCTCGGCTAATCAGATAAGACAAGAATTAAATTTACCCAAAAATTATCTCGTTATTGTAAGACAAATTAGGGAACTTTCTATAAGTTACTTTAAAAATTTTAAACCCCGAGAAGAGAATATAATTAAATGTTCGAATTTGTGGCAAGCTCTCCAACAAGATATTAAATTTATAACAGCAGCAAATAATCTAATAAAGGAGTTTAAATTCCAAGATAAAATTCTTGTGTCAAAATATTGGAAAGAGAAAATGCCAGAGATAGAAGACAGTCATATGATAAAAGTAATTGATTTGACTACAAAATCTATTTCTCTTCAAAAACTGATGTATACCCAGCTGATGATATGGAATAATGCGTATTATACATGCCTTAGCCTGCATAAATTTAATTCCAAAAATTCTCCAGTTTGTCCATACTGCAAGGATCAATCTGCTGATCTTCTTCATATGTTCTGGAATTGCAAATGCATATACAGACTTTGGAACTCACTAAAGATACAACTTCAAAAGATGGGTTACCAAAGTACAACATTGTCATGGAAATTTATGATTTTGCATATTCCCCCAAAAGAACTTCCTAAATCTCAAAGTATTGTATTAATCAATATGTTTTTATTAATGAAGCTATACATAGCTACTAATTGGTTAGACCCATCCAAAACATCATGGAATAATTTTAGAGTACTAGCAATAAGGCATATACTAGCTCACAAATTACTTTTGAACCAACATAATAAAAATATTAACAATCCAAAAATATGGAACAACTATTTAATATTATATTAGCGTAACATCTCATATTTGAATTTAACAAGAATTATTTTTACACCTTTAAAAAACTCTGTAACACTGTTTATTACTTGAATTGATCTTAACCATTTGTATACTTTTGGTGTATAATTCAATGTGTTACTTGGAAGCATTTATGTAAATATTGTATATATGTTTTGTGTTTTTGTTAATTACTTTAGTTGGTAGTTTCTTTTTAATTTTTTCTGTTTTGTTTTAATTTTGTATGGCATATAAGAAAATAATAAAAATTATTATTGAAAAAAAAAGAAATAAAAATGTGGATAAGGAGGAGCATTAGGTGAATGGGTAGTACTTCAGGGGGAATGACTACAGTGGCAGGACCATTTTTTGTTAGGTATTTTCGGGTTGCTAATTTGAATTGCTTGCTGTGGTCAAGAGACTTTATTTCTAGGGGTAACTGGTTCCAGGATGTGGCCGGATTGTAGTTATAGAGTAGACATCCTATTTTAGTTTTGGGTTTATAAATTTGTAACAGTCCTTGTTCAGAGCTGCAAAGTAACCTAGCTGGGGAGTATTTAGATATGATAGTAGAGAGGCTGGGGCAGAAAGAGGGCAAATAGAGGATGGGGTGGATAATTTGTAGTTGGTGGAGAATGAGTAGGTGAGGGAACTCAAGCTAGTCCAGGTGCTTAAGTGATAAGCACTGGTGAGACTTGTAAGATTGGTTGGCTGCAAATCTGGCAACCTTATTATATATAGTTTCAAGTCTTGAAATGAGTGTAGAGTTAAGGTTAGTGAATATATCACAGCCGTATAGAAGTGTGGGAAGTAAAAAAGCATAGGAGAGAGATGTTCTGGCTGTGTTGGTTAAGTATTTCTTATTGTGGTAAAGATGTCCAAATTTCTGGTGAGTTTTTTTTTTTTTTATACTGTTTGTGATATGTAAATCAAACTTAAGTTGATAATCTATACTGACACCTATTAATTTAGTGATAGGTTCAGCTGTGATGATGGTGTTATTGCTTAATAAAATGCTGAATGATGTTTTGAGATTGGTGAGGTTTTTGGGGAGGAAGAGTAGGAGCATAGGTTTCTTAGGCTTTAGAATTAGTTTGTTATCACTAAGCCATGTTTCAATGGTGTTGAAGGATGCCTGGGTATCAGAATGGAGTTCTGATGACTTATCTGCAATGGTGATGACAGTAGAGTCATCAACATATTGCACAATTGATGAATGGGGATAAGAGGTATATTGTTAAGTTAGTGAAATATTGAAGAGCAGTGGTCCAAGGATAGACCCCTGGGGGACACCCATTTGCACAGTGAGGGAGGGGGATAGTGCAGAGACCCATTTAACTGATTGCTGGCTATATATATGTTTTTGTTGTTTTTTTTTTAATTGTTGCAGCCATTTAACTTGTGTCAGCCAATCAGTTAATTAATTGTGTTCCCTGATTGGTGTATGCATACTATATAGTAATGTTTTTAATTGTTTTATCATCTGATGAAGTTTCGTTTTATGCAATAAGTAAAAACAAAATGAAAACTCTAGCAAATCTAGAACTTCCACTGAGTGACCTCTCAAACCTCTTGTATCAGAGGCACATGGGATATATGCAAATGATGCCTATGAACATCAGGTGTTTCAGCTAATTGGCAATTCTGAATGCCCATGACTTGTTTTAATAAACAACTTCAGGCCAATAAAGCCAAACCTCACTAGCTGTGGATATGCATATTTTGGCCTTGTTATGATCTCATCAGCACAGCAAAAGCAGAGAGTTTGACTAAACATTAGAAACACAGGGCTGTTATACCCAACTAATGACTTTTAACATTAGGGTCACTGCAAAAATATCCCAAACAACAAACTAAAAGAATGAGTGAGAAGGTCACTGAAAAACCAATCAGTAAAAACAAAATGAAAACTCCAGCAAAGCTAGACCTTCCACTAAGTGACCTCCCAAACCTCTTGTATCAGAGGCACATGGGATATATGCAAATGATCCTTATGAACATCAGGTGTTTCAGCTAATTGGCGATTCTGAATGCCCATGACTTGTTTCATCACTTTAATGAACAATTTCAGGCCAATAAAGCCAAACCCAACTAGCTGTGGATATGCATATCTTGGCCTTGCTATGACCTCATCAGCACAGCACAAGCAGAGAGTTTGGGTATAACAGCCCTGGGTTTCTAATGCTTAATCAAACATTAACATAACATTAACATTGAAAGTGTGCTTCATAACATTGAAAACTACATTGCACAAGTAAATAAGATCCACTCCACCTACAACAACACAACACCTAACTAACAAACACACTTTCTACTACATTTCTGCAGGCAGGCAAGTCCCTCTGCACCTCCCATGTGGAGGGCTGTGCCCTCCACCCCCCCCCCCATAAATTAAATCTACCAACTCCAAGATCGCACTACAGTGGAAAAAAGTCAATTTCCTAACCTCAGTGTATGGCTATATGATAATAAGGCAGTTGCTCCAACCTTCCCCCAAGTATTGAACTAAGCAGCATATACCAAGCCACATAATCCTCCACTAATCGGTGGCAGAAGAACATACATGCCTTGTGAAAGAAGAGCTGGCCTTTACTGCTCAGTCCCTCCCCTCCCCCCTTCCACAGTGGGCATATGTCTTGCTTAGCTCTGAGCCTCCTAAATGACAGTCAGGCATCCATTGCTCTGTGTCATGCAGCAGCTTATTGTCTTTTATTCACCAGGAATGGTGGACTTGGAGTTAGAATATGTGTTAGAAAGGGTGTTTAGTCACTGTAATGGTGCTACATTGCTTTGTGTAGTCATGTTTTTTGCTTGTCTGTTTTTATTACACTTTTACATAATATGAGAGCTTAGGATTGTTGTCTTAAGGTGTTCATGGTATGCTGCCTGCTTCTTACATGGATCACCAAAATTAATCAGCTGTTAATGGAATTTGCTAAAAGTAATTAACTATTTGAAAAAAAACATTACATTAAAATGTCTTTTCATAGAAGGAGAACTATTCATACAAATGATTTGTAATTTGCATTTATTTATTTATTTATTTTACCCATTATTTAATATAATACACCTTTTGGCATGTATATCTAAATATATCACACAACTTAAGAGACTTCAGAGATTTGGAACTGAAAATATCAGTGACCTTAATAATCTTAGTTTATTAGGACAAACTAGCTGCACATTCTCCATACTCAGTTTCTTCCAGAATGTACCATGGAGATCTGTTTCTAGATCTAGGTGTATATATTAATATCTATGTCACATTTAATAAACATGCTGAGGAGCTTAAAAGTAAAACTATAAGACAGCTGGGTTTACGACTAAAAACAATTTCCACTGGAACTGAAAACCAGTTTGTGTCCGTATATAAAATCTTTGTAAGGCCAATAACTGAATATAACAATATGTTTTATATATATTTAGTGAAATAATTAAAATTGTTCCACATTGTCCTTGTTTCTGCCCACACATCCTGGTATTTTATGACTTTGTGTCTCTCTGCGTATAAGACACTGTAATCACTGGGTGTAGCAACTTCAATCATCAGTAATACTTTTTTCTTCTTTTCCTGAACTACTACATCTGATTTTCTGGCATCTTTTTCTTGAATTGTTGGTAACGGATGATATAAACTTCATCATTTTCTATAATGCTCTGTGGTTCATGTTTCCACTGCTTCTCAGCTACTTCAGTATTATAATGTTTGCACAATCCCCAGTGCAACAGTCTTGCCACATTATTATGCATTTCAGTATACAGGCCGTCTGCCATTAGTGTATCATACCCAGCAACAAGATCTGTGACAGTTTCCAGTTCTGTTTTACAAAACCTGTATTTGTTTGTTTCTCCAACATGTTCAATGGATTTTGTAAACCAACATGTATGTAGTCCACTATCCTGTGTCACCTATATTAACATTTCATCTTTAGGTTTAAATTCACATTTCCTTAACCATTCCTGAATTGAATTCTGATAGACATAAGGTTGTTCCAGGAGTTTTCTGTACTTGCATCTATATTTATGCATTTTACATGTCTCATTTGATCCTTCACATTATATTTTTTATTGCATTTTTGGCACATTCAGTTGCTGCCTGATTTGTATCTAATTCTGGTTTGATTTCCATTCCTGCTTCTAAACTAAGCAGGGATGTCATCTTAGACTTTTTTCTCCTCATCTTTTAAAACGTTCTCTATGTTCAGATCTTGTGAGGTCAGCAGATAAGTATGCAGTCCCACAATTGCATCTTTTTTCAGTTTTAATTTTAGTCATCTAAAATATTCATTACTAAGTTTTATTCACATTTGTTCATGATTTGTTGTTGATCCTTTATCAGTTCCCAAATATTTATACACTCCCTCTTGCTCAAGGTCTTTTATATCACATTCCTTTCTGAGACTGATATTTTCTTGGTGCTGCAGCTTTCCTGATTTAAAGGTTGTTTTTGCATTTGCACATTTAACAAGAACAGTTGACATTCTTATATCATCTGAGAAAGTTTTGACTACTTCCAGTTGTGCTTTCAGTTTCTCATCTGATGAACTATACAGTTTTAATTCATCCCCAAAGAGAAGATGAGAAAAGTCTTGTTATTTTCTGGGAGGCAAATTGTAGCCATGACCTACTCTATTAAGTAGACAGCTTAGTGGATTAAGGGCAAGACAAAAGAGCAATGGTGACAAAGAGTCACCCTGGAATATCCCCCTTTGAATTTTTATCCCTGGGATAATGATTTGTTCTTTATCATGACTTGGCTGCAAAGTGGTTTGCCACTGTTTCATGGTCACAGTAATGTAGTCAATCAATGTATCAATCAATAAATCTTATACATTTGTAAGCACTCTTTTATACATGAATGTGGGATGATGTGAAATGCTTTTTTGTATTCTATCCATGCTATACTTAGATTCTTCCATTTTTCACAATTCTTCATTATGATTATATTTAACAACAAATGATCTTTTGTTCCATATGACTTTCATTTGTTATCCTTTTGTTGTATTGCCATGATTGAGTTTTCTTCTAAATCACTATTGTAAGAACTTAAATGACTTTAGAATACTGGAATGAGTTGGAATGACTGGAAGAAACTGGATTGAGACTGGAATGAATGTCTTTATCTGTTGATTACCCAAACTTGTGCTGAACGGATGCCAGTCTCTCCTTCATGGGCTAAATCTTCAGCATAATGTCTGCATACACTGTAGTTCTGTTAAGAATGCTTTATTATGTACCATGGAGGTAGATGTTAACAATATCTGAATACTGTCTCCAATAACAGTGCTAATAAACTGAAATAGTCTGTATATTCTTCATATTCCTTTCCTCCTGAATAGTATAAATAATATTCTGGAATGCTAGATATTTGGCTTGACTTCTATACTCATGTCTGCGTGTCTGCCCTGCAATGACTTTCTGCATATCAGTCCAAATGAAACTAACTTAACTGGCTGTGTCTGAAGTATTTCTTAATAATACCAAAACCGTGTACGTTTCTATATGCCTTTTTAGCCTTGGTTCCCAAGCCTTGCAAGATCTGTTTCTTCTCAATGTACTGCACATTCTGTTCTTATCAGTATTCTTGACTGAAGATTATTTTCACTGCTTGAAAGTGCATTCAGTGAAACGGTATGCAAACCGTAAAGGCCTGATTTAATATGGCTGCATTTCTAGACTTACGCAAAGAGAATACTGCATTTTTGTATATTTAAATAATATCTGATCTTACAACTATAAACTCTGTTGGCATCAATCCCAGTGTATAGTTTATACATCATTAGAAGGCAAGTTATTGGTCTATAATTTTTAGGATATCTTGCAGATTCACTCTTATGGAAGAGTATAATTTTTCCTTTTGTTAACCAGATTGGTGTCTATTCAAGGTGCACACATAAATATTTCTTACTCATTGCTACATCTTCATGTAAAGATGTTAACACTTTTAGCCAGACGTTAGGTACTGCATTTGGGTCCGAGGTTTTCAAATTAGGAGCTTTTCTTAATTTTGTTTCAATTTCTCTGGCTGTTATTTCATCCCATTTCATATCCTGTACATTTGAACTTCTTATACTTTTTACTTCTATCCATTCAGCATTTTTGTTATGTTCCACAGAATCTTCATAGATATTTCTCCAAAATGTGTCTCTTTTTTTTTTTGGCATTTTTATTCTTTTCCATTGTTTCCCAATTCTCTATAAAACTTTTTTTGAGTCATCAATAAATTGCTTATTTTGTACTTTTCCTTTATATTTATTTTTGTATCTTCTAAGTTTTTCTGCCTGTGCTGATATCTTTAGTTTATTATTTTCAATAATGTACTGGTCTGCTCTGATACTGCATGTTGCATTTATCACATCTGTCTTTCTGACTATTTTTGTTGATCTGTACCCTTCTAACAATAACACTTCTTGCCTTAATCACTTTATAGTTTTCTCTATTCGATAGTTCTATGAAGGCATTTGATTTCTTATATCACTGAATTTCTATGAACAGTCTTGACTACTGTGTTCTTTTGTTTTATCAGACTGATAATATTTTGGGTCTTATGACTTTCTCTAGTCTATTTCTTTCATTGATCTTAATATGTCTGTCCATCTCTATTAAATCAAGCAGTTGTTCCCTTAAATCATTTTCTTGTAATCTAAGGGCACCTTTTCTTTGTTCTTCATTTCCAGCGAGCATTCTACAAAAAGTTCCAGAAAATCTTCCTGTGTTATATTCTCTTCATCTTCTTTCTGTGTCATCTGTTGTTCTTTCATATGGAAACTCACTGGTGTAGCACTCCACAACATTGACTGTGTCAGAGTTGCCACAGTTTCCTGTTACTTCCCATGCTGTGCAACTCCAACTGAACTTTTGTACTGGTTTCCGGCTGAAGTCTTCAAAGTATAGTCATATGTCAGATGCTTCCCACTACACTGGTTTCTCCTTAAGTTGGAGATTCATTATCATTCTATAAGGCTCTGGTGTTATCAGAATTAGATTTTGTACACTAAAATCTTCATTTTGCAGGTAATCTGTAACTTCAGATTCTGTTTCTTTAACTTCTACATTACTAATCCTCTTTTCTATTTCTCCTCTTGTTTTCTTATTTTTTGTATTGTAAAGTTTTCCATATCTGGATGCTTTTACCTGTATTTCTCTTCAAACATCTTTGGTGCTGCTTTTTATATTGATTAATTTTGCTTTCTCCTTTGCATAAATATTGCACCATATTAAATCTGTTTTTCTTTCTTGTGTCCAAATTTCTTCATCAGATATCTCTCGCTTTTTATTCTTCACCTTATTCGGGGGACTCATTGTCCCATAATGCTGTGACATAACCTGTGTTAATCTCTCTACACTAAATCCTTCACTTTGCAGGTATTACTCCTCATGAGCCTGACCTACCTCCATTGTAGGAATGTTTCCATGTCTTGAGGTTTCTACACTTCCAGTTCTGGGCACCAATGCACCTATCAGGATTGGGCACTTTTTTATCCTGGGACTTGTGCATCCAGCAATTTTTTTTCTTTTTTTTAACCTACTTCTGTCCATGATATATGCTATATAAAATTCAGTTTATATACCAGTATCATCTTGGTGAGATTTTGTAAAAACAGGGTCCGCCTTGTGAAGGTGGTTACCAAGACATGAGGATGAATTTAATACTAGCAATACTACTCTACTTTACTTGCTGATTTTATCATGTCTCCATGCCATGTACCTAGGTGTGGGTACATGGCAGTCAAAGTTCAGACAACTATGTCTTTATGTACTTTTTTAATTTCTCCAAGTCTTTTGGGTTTCTAATACCATGACAGGAATGGACCCCATTCCTAAGACAAAGTACAATTAGTATTGTTTCAATCTTTGATGTCAGCCAGAAGTGCTCTTTGCAGCACCTGCAATGTGCCCAGTAATGACTCCTTCTGCAATTCAAACAGAGTTACATGTATTGGTAACATATCTAAATACAACTGTAGATTCTTTTTTATAAGAACCGTTGCTTCTACTACTATTGAAACTCTCTGGGTATCTTTCTTCCACATTGCTATCATTTCTGCCTGCAAATCTGGATATTTTATGATTTTGTGTCTCTCTTCCACAAGATACTGTAGTCACTGGGTGTAGCAATTTCAATGATCAATACTACTTTTGTTTTGTTTTTATGGACCACTATATCTGTTTTTCTCGTTTTTTTTTTTTTTTTTTTTTTTTTTTGGGTAATGGGTGTACCCCATGTGATGTAAACTTCATCATTTTCTATTATGTTTTATGGCTCATGTTTCCAGTGTTTTTCAGCCATTTCAGTACCATAATGTAATTTAACCTGCACTTACTCCAATGTATAAAAAACACACCAGAAATTGGGGCTACTGTATTGTAATAAAAAATTTCTAACCCACAATGCTAGACTCTCACTGACACAAGCATTCCTCCTTTCCTCCTTCCTATATGCCATCCCAATACTCACCAACATCCAAAACTACAACCCTAAACAAATTCCAACAAACATACCACAAAATAGCTAAATTTATCACAAACTCTCTTTACAATGCTCATCACTGTATTTGCTCTAAACTTTCTCCAATGGCTTGAGCTCCCCCAACAACTCCACCTATCTCAGTTTCAAATGCTGCACAACATGCTTTACAAACCTTCATCCTGTCCATCTCTTTCATCCTTTATCTCTACCTATACTCCACCTCGGACCCTCCATTCCTCTAACCAGCAACTACTTGACATCTACCAACCTAAGAAAACATTTGCAAACTACTATATAAATATCCTGTTGCCCTTGCTTGGAACAAACTTCCATTAAACATACATACCATCACCCAATCATTACACTTTAAAAATGAACTAAAACACCATATGCTCAACTCCAAGGCCTGTCCCTGCCACAACCCAACATAAGCACCTTTCACTCTCCGTAAATCACTAAGTTTTTTTCCTCACTCATCTCATTTCCCACAACTCCATGCATGATAGCCAATGCCAATTGCTTTTTAGCAATTAAGATGCATAATTTTATTATATAAATACATGATTGCTTTGTATAAATATCGTGTTTTTATCATATCATGTAAGCTCTCTATTTTGTTTTTATTCATGCTGTATTAAAAGATTTGCTATTTTGATCTTTGTTCAATCTCTCATATGTGTATGTGCTTAAATTTTTTTTAACTGTAATATGTTTTATATGTAACTTTTTTTTGGAGCGTTTCTCCTTGGGTCTCTACTGAAAATGGGGCTCAAGCCCAGTTGGGCCAACCTGGTTAACAAATGTCAATAAAATAAATAAATGTTTGCACAATCCCCAATGCAACAGTCTTGCCACATTATTATGCCTTTCAGTATGCAGTCCTTCTGCCATTAGGGTGTCACAACCAGCAACATGGTGTGCAACTGTTTCCAATTCTGTTTTACAAAACCTACATTTGCCTGTTTCCTTCACATGTTCAATCGACTTTGTAAACCAACTTGTACGTAGCCCACTATCTTAGGCCACCAATATTAACCTTTGATCTTTTGGTTTGAATTTGCATCTTCTTAACCATTCCTGCAGTTGATCCTGATCAACATGAGTTTCTTCCAGGAGTTTTCTATACTTGCAGCTATATTTATGCATTTTCCACATTTCTTGCCTTCTCATTTCATCCTTTATCTTATATTCTTTCTTTTGTTTTCTTGGCACAGTCAGTTGCTGCCTGATTATTATCTCCTTCTGGTTTGATTTCCATTCCTGCTTGACGCTGATATGCTTCTGCTTGACTAAGCAGGGAAGTCATCTTAGATTTATTCTCCTCATGTTTCAAAACTTTCACTGTCTTTGGGTCTTGTGAGATCAGTAGATATGAATGCAGTACCACGATTGCAGATCTATACATGTAATCAATTTCCAGGAGGCCTATCCGTGCTTCAGAATAGGAAACATATAATCTTGGTATACACTGATTTTTATAAATCATTTTATGAGTATGAAGCATCCTTCTTGTTTTCGTATCTAAGCTATCCAATACCTTTTGGGGCCAGTCCATCACTCTAAATCTGTAAGTTAGAACAGGAAGAGCAAATTGGTTTATAGTTTTAATTTTGTTCCTTGATTTCAACACTGTTTTCAGAATTAAAGTCTTCTAAAATATTCCTTAGTAAGTTTAATTTGCATTTGTTCATGTTTTAATGTTGATTATTTATCAATTCCCAAATATGTATACACTCCCTCTTGCTTACAGTTATTTTATATCACATTTTTGTCCCAAACTAATGTTTTCTTGGTGCTGCAGCTTTCCTGCTTTAAAGGTTGCTTTTTCACATTTATCAAGATCAAATGACATTCCTATGTCATCTGAAAAAGTTTTACTTGCAGTTGTGCTTTCAGTTCCTCATCTCACGAGCTATACTGTTTTAAATCATCAACAGAGAGCAGATGAGAAGTCTGTACACTTTGTTTTCTAGGAGTCAAATTGTAGCCATGACCTAATCTGTTAAGCAGACAGCTTAATGGCTTAAGGCAAGGCAAATGAGCAATGGTGACCGAGAGGCACCCTGAAATATCCCCCTTTGGATTTGTATCCCTGGAATAATAATTTGTCCTTCACTGTGATGTAGTTTGTCAATGTAGAGTATATCTTGGGTCTATATCAAAATTCCAAAGAGGTACAATGCGAATGTGAAAACATCGAACCCAAAATATCGAATGGTGGGGCAAGATTTTGGTGGGCCATTTTGTGGCTTCACTATTTTCTCCACTGTGGTGCGAGAGTTACTGACCTTAGGGTTAGGGTGCGGGTTAAGGTAAGTGGATAGTTAGTAATGTATGTATGGTGTAGTGTAGGGTTGTGTTTTGTTAACTGTATGTGTGTGTATTAATTAGTTTGTTTGTGTATAGATTTGTAGGGTATGTGTGTGATAGTTACGGACCTTAGGGTTAGGGTGCGGGTTAAGGTAAGTGGATAGTTAGTAATGTATGTGTGGTTTAGTGTGGGGTTGGGTTTTGTTAAATGTATGTGTGTGGTTTATTTATTTTGGTGTGCTTGTGTTGGGTGTATTTTTCTCGGAACAGCAACTTTTTTCCCTGGGAAAAAATTCGCTATTCTGAGCGTCCGATGTTTTAAATATTCAAAATTCCAAGTTTGAACATATGGTATTCAACATTTTGGAATTTTTAATATATGATATAGACCCTGTATCTTATACATTTTTATCTACCCTACTTAATTTCCTAACTAATGTTATGTTCCTCCACATATATAAGTTCAACCATATATTTGTCTATATTCAAGTATTTAAAGTTTTGTTCTATTTGATACTATGTATATATTTTTGTTTTTTACATTTTATCCTGTAAATGTGTTAACACTCATTGTTTTTTTCTCTATAATTTCTATTACTTGATGTTATGATTTTGTATGTAAGCTTAGGCTGGAGCTTTTCTCCCCGGGCCTCCGCTGAAAATGGGCACTGTGACTGTCCCATTCAGACCATCCTGGTAAACAAATGTAAAATAAATAAATAAATAATTTTAAGCACTGTTATCCATGAATATGGGATACTGTCAAATGCTTTTTTGTAGTCAATCCATGCCATACTTAGATTCTTCTCCTTTTTACAGTTCTCCACTATGACTTTATTTAACAACAAATGATCCTTTATTCCATATGACTTTCTTTTATTGCCCTTTTGTTCTATTGCCATGACTGAGTTTTCTTCTAAATGACTATAAACTCTGTTGACGTCAATTCCAGTGAATAGTTTATACGTCATTGGAAGACAAGTTACTGGTCTATAATTTTTAGGGTAGCTTGCAGGTTCACTCTTAAGTAGGAGCATTGTTTTTCCTGTTGTTAGCCAGGTTGGTGTCTATTCAGGGTGCGCATATAAATAGTTCTTACTTATGGCTAAATCTTTGTGCAAAGATGTTAATATTTTAAACCAGAAGCTAAGTACTGCATCTAGGCTTGGGATTTTCCAATTAGAGTTTTTTTTTACTTCGTTTCAATCTCTCTGGCTGTTACTTCATCCCATTTCATATCCTGCACCTTTGAGTTTCTTATTCTTTCTTTTAATTCTTCTATCCACTTAGCATATTTGTTATGTTCCCCAGGATCTTCATAGATACTTCTCCAAAATGTATCTATTTCTTCTTTTTTTGCTGGTCTTTCAATTCCTTTTATCTTGTTTCCCAATTCTCTATGAAACCTTTGGGGTCATCAATAAATTGCTTATTTTGTACTTTTCCTTTATATTTATCTGTGCATCTTCTAAGTTTTCCTGCCTGTGCTGATATTTTCAGTTTATTATTTGTGATAGTGCATAATAATCCAGACCGTTATAATACTGTACATTACTTTCATCACGTCTATCTTTCTGAGTATTTTTGTTGATCTGTTCCCTCTTCTATACTTTTGTAACAGTGACACTTCTTGTCTTAATTGCTTTATAGTTTTCTCTATTCAATACTTCCAAGATGGTATTTAATTTCTCCCCTTCCTTTCCCTTACTGTCCTGTGTTCTTGTGGTAGAATTTTATATGTTATTAATTTAACTGCACAGTAATATATCCTGTTTACTTCTGTTATATTCCATGGATCTCTATGGGCTGTCCTAATTACTGTGTTAATTTTTTTATCAAACGTCTGACTTTTTTGGTTTTATTGGCCTTCTGCAGTCTATTTCTTTCATTGATCTTAATATGTCTATCTATCAGCAACTCTTACCTTAGCTCATGTTCTTCTAAACTGAGGGCACATTTGTTTTGTTCTCTATTTCCTGCAGGCATTCTATATTATATTTTATGTTCTAGAACACATCTTCATGTGGCACACTCTCTTAAATTTCATCCTGTGTCATCCACTGCTCTGTCATATGGGAACTCACTGGCCAATCACACCTTAACATTGACTATGTCAGAGAAGGCACAGTTTCTTGTTCCTTCCCTTGATGTCCAGCTTCAAGTTACCATTTATATTGGTTTCCTGTGGAAGGCTCCAAAATATGGCAACTGATGTGTTGCTTCCCATTCCACTGGTTTCTCCTAAATTTTGATGTCCATTGCTTTATCCTGCTGTGGTGCTTTCTGAGTTAGATTTTCTACACTGAATCCTTCACTGTGAAGGTCCATGACCACAGTTTCTATTTCTTTAACTTCTCCATTGCTAATCTCCTTTTCTACTTTTCCTCTTTGTCTTATTTTTTGTATTGTAAAGTTATCCATGTCTGGATTCCTTTGCCTATATTTCCCTTCAAATATCTTTGGTGCTGCTCTTTTTGTATTGGTTAGTTTTGCTTTCTCCTTTGCATAAATATTATACCATATTAAGTCTCTTTTTCTTTCCCATGTCCATATGTCTTCTTCAGATGTTTCCTGATCTTCCTGTTTCTACCTACTTTGGGGACTCACAGTTTTTATGTGGGGAAAACCAATAGGACCCTCAGGGAGAGGATAAGAGAGCACTTGTATGCCATCAACAGGGAAAATGAGAACAACGCCCTAGCGAGACATGTCTTGACTCATGGCACCACACATAATTTTATGTTTATGGTTTTGGAGCTTATACACACCACCATGAGATTGGGGAATGTCATTGGTTTCACAGAAAGGGAAGAAGGGAAGTGGATCATCAGGCTGCGAGCTGACTTGGGACATGGTCTCAATGATAGGGTCAGCCTGAAACCTTTCCTTGTTGATCGCCCGTTACCACACTAAAGAGTTTTTTATTTTTCTTACAATTATATTTGTATTCATTTATTTCACCATTTTACATTATAATAAGTATAAAGATACATCAGCGCATCTTTAGGTGTTTTTATCAGTGTTTTATTAGTATTATTAGTGTTTTTATAGGGCTTTTATAGTAGTATTTTGAGAGGTTTTTGAATATATTAAAGTATAAAAATACTTCGAATATACTGAAGTATTCAAACATTCTAATGTTTTAACATTATCAATTTGGAACAAAAATAGACTCTCACCAACCAAATGTCTTCTTCCAATCCGTGCCCCTGTACTCGAGCAGAACGAAACACTGTTATCCAACGTAAATTTTCAGTAGAACAAGACACAAAACTGCAGTTTGCTCGTGTAACGTTTTAATGACAAATTTCAGTAAAAATCCAAATGGTTTAGCGCTTTCATCTGTCGCAGACAGATTTCATCAGAACCAAGCTCACAGTCACATACTCTGACCTTTATACTACCATTTTGGCGCCTTTTTATATATTTAAATATATTTAAAAATGAAGACTTATGGATACATGCATATTGTAATGAAATGCTTCATAACCTTCATAAAATACTTCTGATACATTGATACAAAATAATTAAAATTAAAATTTAAAAACATTTTAATACCATATGATTAAAATCATAATATATAAACATCTGTATGTAATTGAAATATTTGTATCTCCTACTAATCAAAAATGTCTACTCATTATGCTACAAAGACTCGATGAACCTATCAAGAACTACACACCATGTATCTAGCAATTAGACACTGTACGGCAATAGTATTATGTCATGCTTTTCTACTGTAACTATGAACATAAATGTACACTATGTCAAATATGATATATTAAATATTGTAATGTGGCAGTACATTCCTATGCGTTCCCCAACAACAAAAAGGGTTTCAAGCTAATGTATTCATTCAAGCCAGGGAATGTGGTGGCATCCAACATAATTTGCCATTTACTTTCTAAACATCCTAGTTTTGCTTTCCAATTACCTCTATCTACTGAGCTGTTAACCTGATCCAATATTGAAAATATAAATGTGTGGTCTTTATTTATGGCCTTTGTATGTTTACTCAATGCATTATTTTCATCTCCTTTTTTGGTTTTATAACAATGCTCGTAGATTCTGGTCTTGAGCTTCCTTTCCGTTTTCCCCACATAGTATACATTGCATTTTTTACATATAGCGAGATATACAACTCCTTGACTATTACAATTCCCCTCCTTGAATTTACAGACACTATGGGTACTATTTTCCAAGACCACCCTGTTGGCAGTGTTAATATACTGACACTGTCTGCATGCTCCACATTTCTTTGTCCCATTTTTCCTGTTGTGCTGTATCCTACATGCATTGATATTTGTTTCAGTTAATCTTTTCAGGTTCATACCTGTTTTTAATATAATCTTAGGTGTAGCACCAACCGTATTTCTTGCTTCTTCATCAACATTAAATATATACCAGTGTCTACGTAGTATTTCTTTCACTACGTTTGTGTATGGATTGTACATTAAAACACACACCCTTCTATTGAACTCATTATGTGTATTTTTTACTAACGTTGGTTTACCTAGTAATGGTTCATATTTCTTACCCCATTGTGATTTAACAAAATTTGTCACATCTATCAACATACTGTTGGGGTATCCCCTTTCCTTGAACATCTGATGGATAATTTCAATTTCTTGATTCATAATATCTTTAGTGGACGACATGCGTGCAGCCCGTACACATTGTCCCTTTACAATATTCTTGAAGGTGTGTGGTGGATGGTTGCTTCCATATTGTATGTAGTCGTTGGAAAAGGACGGTTTCCTATATAATTGAGATACAAATCCATGTTCGTCAGAGCTGATAAATGTGTCTAAATACGGAATTCCCTTCCTTTCAACAGTGTGGGTGAATCTCAAAAAATCCGTGGTGGAATTGATATATTGGATGAATGATGGAATGGTATCCATCTTACCTTTCCATACAATAAATATATCATCCAAAAAGCGAGTGTACAGTAACATATTCTTATAATATTCACTCGTGAAAATATACTGGTTTTCCATTATTATTTTGTATCAATGTATCAGAAGTATTTTATGAAGGTTATGAAGCATTTCATTACAATATGCATGTATCCATAAGTCTTCATTTTTTAAATATATTTAAATATATAAAAAGGCGCCAAAATGGTAGTATAAAGGTCAGAGTATGTGACTGTGAGCTTGGTTCTGATGAAATCTGTCTGCGACAGATGAAAGCGCTAAACCATTTGGATTTTTACTGAAAATTGTCATTAAAAACGTTACACGAGCAAACTGCAGTTTTGTGTCTTGTTCTACTGAAAATTTACGTTGGATAACAGTGTTTCGTTCTGCTCGAGTACAGGGGCACGGATTGGAAGAAGACATTTGGTTGGTGAGAGTCTATTTTTGTTCCTGGTTGCAGTATGACCGATCCGATCCCACAGGATACTTCATTGAGTAGAGCGGAGTTCGTATCATTGCAAGAGGAGGTTATCTCGCTCAAAACGGATGTCAGCAAACTTCTTGATTTAGTTGGGAAATTAGCTGGGTCAGCGTTGCCACTTAACAGTACGAGTTCTCCACAGGTCCAAGGCAATGGCAAGGGAAGTGCAACACCACCGTTTATAGCAGAAAGGATAGAGTTGAACAGTATGGGCGATATCCCTAATGGGCAAGCACTGGGAAACAGTAAATCTACATCGAGAAGACTGACTGGTATTGACTTAAAAGAAGTTGGTGATAACATATTATCGGAAGCTGAATTCACGTTTGATTTCAGCATTTTTCATCACAAAGATGAGTTGGAAAGGTTGGGGGCACGACCCAAAGTTCGGGACAGTAACAAACTGTATTCAAAAATCACAAAAAAGAATACAATGAACAAGACCAATACAGGTACCATGTTTCTTGATTTTTTCTTAAGCCCTAAACCAGCTAGTAAAACTAGGAGTAATAATAGAAAATGTTCAGGACAGGATGTAAGAAATAATGGCAAATGTATGCAAGATTTTTTAAATGATGATTATGCATTTGATGTAAATAGAGTAAATATTAACAGACATAATAATTATGCATTTGATGAATTTTCCAACAATTTAAAAACAAAAATTAATTCACTGGGCAAAAAATTAATACAATTTAAGAGTGTGAAGTTGGACAATGTCTATTTAGAGAAATGTATAGATAACCATATAACACCGAAAGGGTTGCGTTTTTTTAAATTACCACTAGGAATTGAATATACTGAAACAGTTAAAAGAGATTTTGATAAACTGTTTGACGTGTTTGGCACTATGTATATGAAATTATTAATGAAATACAATGATGAAAAAATAGCAAAATTGATCAATGAACTTGAAATGTTAAATGATGATATAACAAGCGACAATGAATTTGACCAGTGGCAGGAACTTTTTTACAAACAATTTTCCACAGCTAATTATAGAATTAAGAATATATACAACAGAAAGGTTCACAAAATGGAGAGGGATGTTGAACAGTATAGAATTGGAAGGGCGTATATTTGGCCTCAGGATGATAGAAAATCAAACAAAATGCACCATCATGAACAGAGTGAAGGAGAGCACATACATGATAGACAGGAGGTCAATTCAAATTTTCTGGGAGGGAGATTTTTTCCAGCACCAAAAAAATACCAAAAGAGACATTATTAGATAACCATTGTAACGTGAACATCATTAAGGTTGCCTCTAAAGAGAATACATCAGAAGGTGATGTGGGTATTGTGGAGGAAACAAATAGTAATGTCAGTACGGTTACAAATAGAAGTGGAACTTACCCCAAGATTCACAACTATAAGGGTTTCATGATATATAACTATACAGATATGATAATAACAGAAGAACTATTCTCATTATTTAGTAAAGGGATGAAATTCATACCAAGCGGACAGTTTAATCTATTTGACAACATAAAAGAAGTGAAATTATACTGTCGCAGATTAAACTTAGCTTTCCAATTCAAAGACAAGGATGATACAATAGTCTACAGGGAGAATAAATTAAAGAAAAAAAGTACTTACATACCCCCCAACAACAAACATGTAGCATTGTATGAACAAGCAGTGTGTAGAGAACTGTATGATGTATACATCAATGTAAGGAAGGGACACGGAAAGGAAAGTGAATTTACTGATAATCTGACAAAAAAAGAAAGGAAAATGCTTAAAGACATAGTTTCTAATAAAGATGTCAGAGTCATGAAACCCGATAAAGGAGGGGGGATACTAATAACATATACATGTGATTATCAGAAAAAACTATATGACATCTTGATAAATTCAGGGAACTACGAATCTATTTCACGGAATCAAATCAATATTGGATACAGGAAAATTGACTTGGCTATAGAAGAGTATATGTTGGACAGTAGAATTACAGAGGAGGTGTACCATTTCCTTAGGAATGAATATCCTATCTTGGGACATATAATTGGTATTCCCAAGATTCATAAAGATATCCAGAATCCTCCCTTAAGACCAATCATATCCGCTTCAAAGTCTAAAACATTCAATTTGGGTGTATTGGTGGACGAATGGACAAAGAGCATCCATCAAAAAGTCCCTCACTTGATTAAAGATTCCTGGCATTTTTTGAACAAATTGAATACAGATGTATGGAATTCTGATATAATATTCATTACGGTGGATGTCAAGGATCTATTCTCGAGTATACCCAAGGATACAGGTTTAGAGTATTTCTGTAACAGCTTGAGGAAATACTCTGACTGTACTTGGGATAAAATTCAACTGATTATGAGTATAATGGAATTGATCTTGGATCACAATTACATCGAATTTAATGGTGAGACTTTCAGACAGATCAATGGAGTTGCTATGGGTGCATCATGTGCACCCATATATGCAAATTTAGTTATGCTGGAATGGGAAAACCAGTATATTTTCACGAGTGAATATTACAAGAATATGTTACTGTACACTCGCTTTTTGGATGATATATTTATTGTATGGAAAGGTAAGATGGATACCATTCCATCATTCATCCAATATATCAATTCCACCACGGATTTTTTGAGATTCACCCACACTGTTGAAAGGAAGGGAATTCCGTATTTAGACACATTTATCAGCTCTGACGAACATGGATTTGTATCTCAATTATATAGGAAACCGTCCTTTTCCAACGACTACATACAATATGGAAGCAACCATCCACCACACACCTTCAAGAATATTGTAAAGGGACAATGTGTACGGGCTGCACGCATGTCGTCCACTAAAGATATTATGAATCAAGAAATTGAAATTATCCATCAGATGTTCAAGGAAAGGGGATACCCCAACAGTATGTTGATAGATGTGACAAATTTTGTTAAATCACAATGGGGTAAGAAATATGAACCATTACTAGGTAAACCAACGTTAGTAAAAAATACACATAATGAGTTCAATAGAAGGGTGTGTGTTTTAATGTACAATCCATACACAAACGTAGTGAAAGAAATACTACGTAGACACTGGTATATATTTAATGTTGATGAAGAAGCAAGAAATACGGTTGGTGCTACACCTAAGATTATATTAAAACAGGTATGAACCTGAAAAGATTAACTGAAACAAATATCAATGCATGTAGGATACAGCACAACAGGAAAAATGGGACAAAGAAATGTGGAGCATGCAGACAGTGTCAGTATATTAACACTGCCAACAGGGTGGTCTTGGAAAATAGTACCCATAGTGTCTGTAAATTCAAGGAGGGAATTGTAATAGTCAAGGAGTTGTATATCTCGCTATATGTAAAAAATGCAATGTATACTATGTGGGGAAAACGGAAAGGAAGCTCAAGACCAGAATCTACGAGCATTGTTATAAAACCAAAAAAGGAGATGAAAATAATGCATTGAGTAAACATACAAAGGCCATAAATAAAGACCACACATTTATATTTTCAATATTGGATCAGGTTAACAGCTCAGTAGATAGAGGTAATTGAAAAGCAAAACTAGGATGTTTAGAAAGTAAATGGCAAATTATGTTGGATGCCACCACATTCCCTGGCTTGAATGAATACATTAGCTTGAAACCCTTTTTGTTGTTGGGGAACGCATAGGAATGTACTGCCACATTACAATATTTAATATATCATATTTGACATAGTGTACATTAATGTTCATAGTTACAGTAGATAAGCATGACATAATACTATTGCCGTACAGTGTCTAATTGCTAGATACATGGTGTGTAGTTCTTGATAGGTTCATCGAGTCTTTGTAGCATAATGAGTAGACATTTTTGATTAGTAGGAGATACAAATATTTCAATTACATACAGATGTTTATATATTATGATTTTAAATCATATGGTATTAAAATATTTTTAAATTTTAATTTTAATTATTTTGTATCAATGTATCAGAAGTATTTTATGAAGGTTATGAAGCATTTCATTACAATATGCATGTATCCATAAGTCTTCATTTTTAAATATATTTAAATATATAAAAAGGCGCCAAAATGGTAGTATAAAGGTCAGAGTATGTGACTGTGAGCTTGGTTCTGATGAAATCTGTCTGCGACAGATGAAAGCGCTAAACCATTTGGATTTTTACTGAAAATTGTCATTAAAAACGTTACACGAGCAAACTGCAGTTTTGTGTCTTGTTCTACTGAAAATTTACGTTGGATAACAGTGTTTCGTTCTGCTCGAGTACAGGGGCACGGATTGGAAGAAAACATTATCAATTTGTTTAATTGTTTCCATGGTGATAGATTGAATTATTGCACCTGATGCATCATTGGTCTAATGGATGACCTGTAATGCTTTTAAACTGGTTGTTTGTTCTGCTTTTTGAAGTCTGATGAAGCATCTTGTATAGATGTGAAAGCGCTTTCTCATTTGATTAAAGCAGTGTTTTTCTAAAGAAACTGGTTGGCTTCGTTTGTCGTGGAGTATCTGCAGCTTTTTTCTACTTAACTTTGATTTTTGGCATTCAGCAGGTACCTTACCCTCAGAGGCTTTTTTGTTTCCACATATTTTCCACTTTGAATCCTCGAAGGGACATGACAGAAGGGACCAGGCAAGAGACTATAATTAATGGTGAGAGCAATGGATCTAACAATACCTCATTCATGCCACTTATATTGACTAATAATAATCCTTTGCTGAGGTTTACTTATACTCAGCTAGCCAATACGGCAGTGATGCATGAAGGACATAAACTAGATATGAATATGTTACAATTGATGCGGAAGTTTGAAGATGTTATGGTGAAAATTAAAAATATTCAGTGGCAGAAGCGACACATGGAGGCTTGCTTATCTTTAAAAATAATTCCAAGAGGCCTCCGGATTTTAAAAATGCCCACATTTGGGTCGACATACCCAGAATTGTTGACAGATTGGCAGAAGCTCAATATAGAGACTAGTAACAACTATATGAGGTTATTAGTAAAACAATATGTTTCTATTGAAGAAGAACTATGTAAACAGGTTTCATCTATCGAAAAACAGTTGAACTCATCTCTTACACCTAATCAGCTAACTGAGTTTCATGATGAGCTTTCGAATACTCTTCTTACAGTAGACAACAAACTGTTGACACAAAAAAAGAAGAAGTTAGAGCGAGATTGTACAGATTTCTCGCGAGGGAACGTTTTTTTTTGGCCCAGGGAGTCCACCCGACCAAGAAATACTGATACCATTACTCCTCTTGACCAACATAGACCTGGGCGTCGCACTGATTTACTTCCCATTATACCTGCAACCTCTAATGTATCCTCAGTAGTGCAGGAAGGAGCAGGGCGGGTCTTAGGAGACGGCGTACAGATGAACAGAGCGTCAACAAACATGACGTTGCAGGACACCGACAGTGTCATCGCAGCACCTAATAACACTTCAACAGTTGATATGTGTGGCTTTGGCCCAGCAGTAAAAAGGAAAACTACAATAAATCCTGAAGCTGGCGTTTCATCAGCTGTAGAAGCTGACACTAGTTTATCTTTCCCTTTATCGTTTCAAGGACTGAAACAGAATGCTTGGCACCCCCATTATCAAGGGAAAAAACGCAAACAATCGACCGAGGTGCCAGAGAATTACAAGAAACCACACAGGACAGATCTAATGAACTGGTAATTAATTTATCATGTTATGTTTTATCTGAGGCTGAAAATAATGTGTTAAAAAAAGGTTTATCATTCGTACCCTCGCAAGGTATGGATATCAGCAATTTAATTGTGGAGCTTAAGAATTTTACGAGAGGATTAGCATTAGATTTATATTTTAAGAATGATAACACTACTCGGACAGCTTTACCTTATGGTTATAGGAAACCATTTACATTTATACCCGAGTTGAATCCAATTATTGACACCTTTGAGAGAGCTTGTACGAATGATTTTTTTGCTTTATATAGACAACATGATTTTAAATCTGAATTTCACAATTTAACCTTTAGTGAAACATCAGCATTGAAGTCTTTGCAAGGCAATGAGTCTATAGTAATCCGCCCAGCAGATAAAGGGGGAGCGATAGTGTTACTTGATAGTTTATCTTATAAAAATCAGATGTTAGATATGTTATCAGAAGTTGACACTTACAGAGTCATACATTTGTATGAACTGAATAAGGTGATTAGAGATGTGCATGCTGAGTTATATGACATGCTGTTATGCAATATCATAGATAAAGATTTGTATAAGTATTGCTTGATAGAGAAACCTCTAGTACCAGTAATAAGAGGCCTCCCTAAAGTACATAAGACTCTGGTGAATCCCCCCCTAAGACCTATAGTGTCAGGGAAAGGGTGGTTAACTGAGAGCATATCCATTTACATTGAGAAACAGTTGAGACCTTTTGTCAATTCTAATTCTTCCATCTTGAAGGACACCAAGCACTTTCTTGAATCTTTAGTGGAATGTAGTGCAGACACTAACATATTTTCTGACACTGACATTTTGGTGACCTTAGACTTTCAGTCTCTATTCACGAGCATACCGAATGACATAGGTATTGATTTTCTGAGATTGTTTCTGTTAAATGAAGGGATGGCTACTAACAAGGTTATGAGAATTACCATGTTAATGGAAGTGGTTCTAGAGAACAATGTGTTCTTATTTGACAATAAATATTATTTACAAACTATGGGAGTGGCGATGGGTACACCGTGCGCAAATTCCTATGCCAATTTAGTGTTGGCATATTGGGAATCAACGTACATATTGCAACATGATTTATACTCCAGCTTCGTTAAGAACTATAAGCGGTTCGTAGATGACCTCTTTTTTGTTTGGAGTGGTGATTTGTCAACTCTAGAAAAGTTTATTGGTTACATGAACAATACAACCACATTTTTGAAACTAACAGGTGAGACTTCAGCTGAACACATAAATTTTCTAGATGTTACTCTCACTAAGAATAAAGGTAGACTTGACACAAACATATATAGAAAACCTTGCAGGCGAAATGCATATTTACATCGAGACAGTATGCATCCCCCACACATTCATAGAAATATCATTAAGAATCAAGCCACAATTTGTTCACGTCTAGTCAGCAATGATTCTGATTTTGCGTTGACATTGATACATTTACGTGAAGATTTTTCAGCTAGAGGGTATCACAATACGGATTTGTCCACTTTACAAAATGTAGAGTGTGAAGGCATGGCACTACCATATATTAGAAGGAATATGGCAGAAACAGCTATAGATGAGAGACCTGCTAAGAAGAATAATAAACGAATGGTTGTCACTTATACTAACAGAAATAAAAGTATAACTGATGTTATTAGAAAGAACTGGGGGATATTACAACTGGATGACAGGTTGAGGGATCTAGTAGGTTCTGTCCCTTCGTTCTGTTATAAAAATACCAAATCCATCAGAAATATGCTTTGTTATGAAAGGAATACCACTAACAAACCTTTATCAGTTAGGAAGGGCACCTTTCCCTGTCTCAGTTGTAATCAGTGTGCATTTATTAATAGTAGTGATATCTTTATACATCCAGATTCTAATGTAACATACAGATTTAGTCATTATGCTGATTGTAAGACTAGGAATCTGGTTTATTTAGCTATTTGTAAGAAATGTAACAGTTTTTATGTGGGGAAAACCAATAGGACCCTCAGGGAGAGGATAAGAGAGCACTTGCATGCCATCAACAGGGAAAATGAGAACAACGCCCTAGCGAGACATGTCTTGACTCATGGCACCACACATAATTTTATGTTTATGGTTTTGGAGCTTATACACACCACCATGAGATTGGGGAATGTCATTGGTTTCACAGAAAGGGAAGAAGGAAAGTGGATCATCAGGCTGCGAGCTGACTTGGGACATGGTCTCAATGATAGGGTCAGCCTGAAACCTTTCCTTGTTGATCGCCCATTACCACACTAAAGAGTTTTTTATTTTTCTTACAATTATATTTGTATTCATTTATTTCACCATTTTACATTATAATAAGTATAAAGATACATCAGCGCATCTTTATGTGTTTTTATCAGTGTTTTATTAGTATTATTAGTGTTTTTATAGGGCTTTTATAGTAGTATTTTGAGAGGTTTTTGAATATATTAAAGTATAAAAATACTTCGAATATACTGAAGTATTCAAACATTCTAATGTTTTAACATTATCAATTTGTTTAATTGTTTCCATGGTGATAGATTGAATTATTGCACCTGATGCATCATTGGTCTAATGGATGACCTGTAATGCTTTTAAACTGGTTGTTTGTTCTGCTTTTTGAAGTCTGATGAAGCATCTTGTATAGATGTGAAAGCGCTTACTCATTTGATTAAAGCAGTGTTTTTCTAAAGAAACTGGTTGGCTTCGTTTGTCGTGGAGTACCTGCAGCTTTTTTCTACTTAACTTCTCCATTGCTAATCTCCTTTTCTACTTTTCCTCTTTGTCTTATTTTTTGTATTGTAAAGTTATCCATGTCTGGATTCCTTTGCCTGTATTTCTCTTCAAATATCTTTGGCGCTGCTCTTTTTGTATTGGTTAGTTTTGCTTTCTCCTTTGCATAAATATTATACCATATTAAGTCTCTTTTTCTTTCCCATGTCCATATGTCTTCTTCAGATGTTTCCTGATCTTCCTGTTTCTACCTACTTTGGGGACTCACTCCATCCTGTTGTAATGTAACCTGTGCTAGGCCTTCTACACCAAATCCTTCACTTTGCAGGCACTCCATAACTTCAAATTCTATTTTTTTTACTTCTGCTTTATTAATCTTCTTTTCTACATTCCATCTTTGTGTTGTCATTTTTTTTATTGTGAAATTTTCCATATCCAGATGCCTTTGCCTGTATTTCTCTTCAAATATCTTTGGGGTTGCCATCTTCACATTGATTAATTTGGCTTTCTCCTTTGCATAAATATTGCACCATATCAAATCTCTCTTTCTTTCCCATGTCCATATTTCTTTTTTATATTTTTTAAATATCTATTGGTTTTGTTGTTTATATTTTCACACTTCCTCAGATGCTTCTTTTTCCAAACAAGTCAATGTTTCTTGATCTATATATTGTTTTTCACAAATCTGTTGTATCAATGAACACAACTTTTCATTTGAAGCTTTGATAGTTTTTTTACGGAAGTATTTTTCTTTCCTCTAATTTCTCTCTTAATCGTTTTGTATATCTTGTGTCTGGAAATTCTGGGCTTTTTGCATAATAGTAAAAATACATAATTTCTTTCTTATCCTCAATAGTCCACTTTATCATCTTTATGGCTCTTCTTTGGCCTACCAGTTTTTGTGATTTTTGTGGACTACTACTTCCTTCTACAACGGGGGGGGGGGCATCCTCTCTCTGGGCCTGGCCTGGCCCCATTGTAGGAATGTTTCTGTATTTTGAGGATTCTACACTGTCATCTTTTGCAGTCCTGCCTACCAGGATTGGGCACTTTTTTTATCCTGGTTCTTCTGCACCCAGCTATCTTTTTTTAGTTTTTATCCTACTTCTGTCCATGATATATGCTATATAAATATAGTCTATATATCAGTGTTGCCTTGGTGAAAATTTGTAAAAACAGGACCCACCTCATGAAAGTACTCACCAAGATTTGATGATGAATTCAATTTCAGCATATTATAGAACTATTATATTAATATTATATTAACTATTGTAGAGAGTTATAGAACTCTCCTCTGCTTACTGACTTTTCATCTCTCCATTCGAACCCCATAACTACCATCAGTATGAGGTCTTCAATATCATGGTAGTTGTAAGAATCTAAATATTTTTCTGTACTATTTTATTTATTTATTTATCATTTATTGACTTGGTTAGTCCTACTAGGCTAATGACCTCTTTATTTATATTACCAATGCTGCTCAATGTGCAAACTAATTACTCCTTGAGTAGTAGAGGACTACAGAACATTTCAGAGGTAGTTTTTACAGGAAAAGTACAACTTGTAGTGATTGTGTATATACAGGGTACCGCTAAAAGCCACTGCATGAAGCAAATGTGAGCCTTACCTAGTATAAAACTTTTTTTTCTGCTTCTATGTATGCCCACAGGACAATCAGGTAAGCACATAATAAGGTTTCCACCAGCAATTTCCAATGCAGATAGGTATGATCAGCCCTCTCCTGCCACAAGAGTCCAGAGTTTAACCCTTTTAATGTAAAATGGCTGATTTAGTGCCCAGGGGTTAGGGAACCACAAAAATGGATGCCTAAAAAATGAAAACAGCAGACACAATCTGTTTAGAGTACTACAATTGCAGAATAGCAGCCCTTGCAGCAGTGGAAAATTGCAACTTAAAACTCAAAGCAAGTGCAGAAAAAACAATAAATTGCAAAAAATATATTTTGAATGTAATGAGAAGAAGAAATGCAAGTGCAAAATAATACATCATTTCATTTTTCTTGCCAAGGATGGCTTCAGATGCAAGTAAAATCTCTCAAACTCTGTAGCATCTTTGCCAAACAACAAGCAGCTCTGGATAACTGTGCCAATGCTAGCACAAATGTGAAGCTTATATAGAAGCAGGAAAAACAAGTTTTAAACTAGATATGTCCACAGGCCAGTCAAATAAGCTCACAGTAAGCTTTCCACTAGCAATTACCAAATCAGATGACTGAAATCAGCCCTCTCTTGCCACAAGAGTGCAGACTTTTACCTTCTTGATGTAAAATGACTTGTTTGAAGCCCAAGTGTTAGGAAACCGCAAAAACAGATGTGTAAAAGCACTGAAAACAGTAGATGCAGTATATTTAGGGTATTACAAGTGCAGAACAGCAGCCCTTACTGCAGTGGAAAAATGAAACTTAAAACTCTAAGCAAGTGCAGGAAAAACAATAAATAGCATGGAAATCTTTGAGAATGCAATGAAAACAAGCAATGCAAATGCAAAATAATACTTAATTTCATTTTCTTGCCAAGGATGGCTTCAGATACAAGCAAAATCTCTCAAACTCTCTGGCATCATCACCGAAATATGAGCAGCTCTGAATAACTAAACCAAGACTCTCTCAAATGCAAGACTTATAAATTAACAGAAAAAAGCAGGTTTTAAACTAGGCATGCCCACAGGTCAATATGGTAAGCACACAACAATGAAGGCAATATTGGAGCTCTTTCAGAATCTTTAGCTTAATCTGTTAGTGGGGAACAGGTGAGACACAGAATGCAACTTTAAGCAGGTAAAAGATAAGTAGAATATAAAAGCACTGAAACAAAAACTGGGGCAGAGACAATTATCTCACTATTAACCTTCTGCTACAGTTTAAGGCACCAGACAATGCAGAAATTTAACAGTAACACTGTTTATGGAAAAAAGTAATAGTAAATGACTAAGGCTCAAAACCTTGCAGGAGTACACAGTTCTGACACAACTGTGAATTAAACTACAAGACTATGGGCCAGCAGGGTTTAAAATACTAATGGATTCTGCTTGTGGAAATAGAAGTGCAGAATAATATAGAAACACAATCCTCCAGCAACTGCTAAAAAGTTCAAGACTAATGTCTCAGAACAAACTTAAAAATGCAAAAAAATGAGGCAGAAAATAAAAGTACATAGAATTATTACCACACAGGTCACTAAGTGCAATAAATAAAAGTATGATTTCCTGCAATGCTGTCTGCATTTGAATATTCATACCAATTCAACCACTTTTAGGCACAAAAATGTCAACTATGCCTTGGTATCTTTACCTGTTATTGAAAAAACATTTCATAAGGAGGTCTTGGACATTGTAGGACCTCCTAATCCCTCAGGTGCTACATGTAAGAGGTATATCTTGGTGACTATTGACTAACCTACCAGGTACCCTGAAGTAAAGGCTCTGTCTTTTATTGAGGCAAAGAAAGTGACACATTTTTTTTTATTTTAGAAATCAATAGACTACTTTTTTCTCCATGAAATGCTGACAGACAGAGGTGTTAATATCATATCAGACTTGCTGTCCTGTTTGCAGAAACAAATACAAATGCCTACCATCTACAAAGAAATAGTCTGATGAGCATGTTAACTCTGTTCTTAAGGCCATACTGACATTTCCAGATCAGTTTAAATGGAAGTAGAACATGAACCTACTCCATCTCCTTTTGCACATGGAGAAGTGCTCCAAGAACCCACAAGTGTTTCCTAACTTGGATAACAACAGTATAGAAGGGAGGACCATGACCATGTTGCTCACATACTAATTAGTGGTCATCTAGGTCATACCATCAACTATTAACTGGTGGCATAAATACAAGCCCAGGCACATGAAATTCAGTTTGGTTCTAACTCTGACCATGAGGCAATATGAGAATGAAGATGTGGAATGACATCTTTCTTTGTCTGATACCTAACACAGTAACTAGGTATTCCTCCCATGTCATGAGTAGATGATGACACAGCAGTGCATATTCCTGCCATGTCATGAGTAGATGACACAGCAGTGCATATTCCTCCTACATTCACGAGTAGATAATGAAAAAAAACTCCAGCTTTACACAGTAGCATATCACCTACTCTGAGGTGATCTCTGCCTAACATATAAAGCTATGTCAAACCCAGAGCTGTTGGATATGCTACACCTAAAGAAATCCCAATCCCTCCAAGCTACACATTCTAGGGACCTAAACCTTGTCACCACAATAAACAGGACACACTGGAGGGATAGATTCCTGTCCCAGAGACTTCCTATACTCTGGAACAAGCTACCTATCTATGTCAAGCAAAGTTCTTCATTAGCACTCTTCAAGAAAAATCTTGATGAGTGGATGGGAAATAAGAAATACACCCTGGGGATCACTTCTGTATCTCTGCTGGACAGTGGCACAGGAAAATAACTTTCTTGGGTGGCGTAAGCTATGGTACCTTGCTGGCTAGGCTTATGTAGGCCCTTGGGCCAATAGCCTAGTACCTGACTATGAACCTATGAACCCATGACACAGCAATGCATATTCCTGCCATGTCATGAGTAGATAATGACACAGCAGTGCATCTTCCTCCCATGTCACAAGTAGATGATGACACAGCAGTGCATATTCCTGCCATGTCATGAGTAGATGATGACACAGCAGTGCATATTCCTCCTACATCACAAGTGGATGATGACACAGCAGTGCATATTCCTTCTAAGTTCACGAGTAGATGATGACACAGCAGTGCATATTCCTGCCATGTCACGAATAGATGATGACACAGCAGTGCATATTCCTCCCATGTCATGAGTAGATGATGACACAGCAGTGCATATTCCTGCCATGTCACAAGTAGATGATGACAAAGCAGTGCATATTCCTCCTACATCACGAGTAGATAATGACACAGCAGTGCATATTCCTGCCATGTCATGAGTAGATGATGACACAGCAGTGCGTATTCCTTCCATGTCACGAGTAGATGATGACACAGCAGTGCATATACCTCCTACGTCATGAGTAGATGATGACACAGCAGTGCATATTCCTCCTACATTCAAGAGTAGATGATGAAAAAAAACTCCAGCTTTACTCCATAGCATATCGCCTACTCCGAGGTGATCTCTGCCTAACATATAAAGCTATGTCAAACTCAGAGCTGTTGGACATGCTACACCTAAAGAAATCCCAATCCCTCCAAGCTACACATTCTAGTGACCTTGAAAGCTTGTCACCACAATAAACAGGCCATGCTGGAGGGATAGATTCCTGTCCCAGAGACTTCCTATACTCTACATTACTATACTATACATTACATTTATGTTTTTGCAGGGAGCCAAGCCCCCCTGCAAACCCCACACCACCCTACTTTAATATTCTCCCACCGAGATCGCACTACAGTAGGTAAAAGGGAATTTTCCCTTATCCCCGCTGTAGTGCGATCTCCGCAACAGGCATAGTTACGTGAAAGTGCTTTTTTGGTGAAAAGCACTTTCATGCAAGTATGCCCGGCTGAATGAATCTGTTTCGGTGATGTTGCCGTTCGGGGATCTGTACGGATCCCATATATATATATATATATATATATATATATATATATATATATATATATATATATATATATATATATATATATATATATATATATATAGTTATATAGTTATATTTATATATATATATATATATATATATATATATATATATATATATATATATACAGAGAGAGAGACAGAAGAAGTTAAAGAATGGGGAAATAATCCAACTGGGCATTCCTAGACTTGGAGAAAGTTTCATAGTTTCATAGTTTAGTACTAGGCTATCTGCCCTGGGGCATTTGCAAGCCTAGCCCTAGCGATGTGGCTTTCGACACCCCATGTAGTGGTACTAAGGTGTATAGAATAAATTTAGAATACTGTGCCTTTGTCTAGTAGTGACACATTGAAGACCCCCTTACTTATTAAAATTAGTTTACTGTGCCTCTGTCAAGTAGCGACACAGGGGTGACCCCCGGGGTAAACCTACAATCTCCCATCCACTCGTCAAGATTTCTCTTGAAGAGAGTCAGTGAGGGACTCTGCCTAACATGGACTGGTATTTTGTTCCAGAGTATGGGAAGCCTCTGAGTTATGAATCTGTCCCTCCAGCATGTTCTATTCATGTTTGTACTGAGGTTTAAATCTTTGGCTCTCATGGTTCTTATGGATTTGGATTTTTTGAGGTGGAGCATGTCCATCAATTCCTGGTTGGGCATGGCCTTGTACATCAGGCACAGATCACCTCTGAGCAGGCGGTATGCTACTGAATAGAGCTGGAGTTTCTTTAGCCTGGCAGCATATGACATTTGTTGGAGACCCTTGATCCTCTTGGTGAGGTACTTCTGGGGTCTCTCCAGCTGTTGTAAGTGCCAGGTGAGGTACATACCAAATGGGGCATTGTACTCAATCATGGGCCTGATAAGGGAGAATGGGGCACAATGACCTCCTTTGATCTGGATGTGAACCCCTTCATGATAAGGTGGGCAAGGTAGAAAGTCTTTATAACCACTTTGGCAACGTGGTTGTCAAATGAGAGGTCACTATCAACTTGGGTCCCCAGGTCTCTGATTACTTTTTAGGTACTCAGTGGGTTACTGTCTATGTGATAATTTGTGGGTACTTTGTTTTTCCCAAAGGGGATGACTATACATTTCTTGGCATTCAGTTTAAGGCAATGATTCTGGCACCAGTTGTCCATTTCGGTGAGGCCTTTCTGTAGGATGTATGTGTCAGCTGGTGTATCGACTATGGCGCCTAGTTTGCAGTCATCTGCAAACTTTGTCAGCCACAACCCTCCCATGTTTGCTTTCACATCTGAGAAGTAAATGCCGAACAAGAGGGGTCCCAGGACAGAGCCCTGTGGGACACTACTTGTGACTGGCTTTGAGTCTGCAAGGATCCAAGAAAGCTGACCTGGGCAGTACTGCAATAGTTTGAAGTCCTAGAAATGCTTGTAGAATTAGTGCAGGCTATGTACAAGAATCCAATGACTTGAGTATGAACACTGTTCAGCCTGACAGAAGGGTTCCCAGTGGGAGTGGGTGTACACCAGAGTTGAGCTCAGCTTTGAGCCCACTGCTGTTCATACTGGTGGTGGACTACATTAGCAAACAGGTTGGAGGGGACAGATCTGTTACTGTATGCAGATGATGTGGCATTACAGGCAAACTCTGAGCAAGAACTTTAGCAAAGGATAGGGTAATAGAATAAAAAACTGAAGGCACATGGGATGAAACTAAGCATAGATAAGACAGTGGTAATGGCAGCAAATTGGGGAAATCAGAATAAGCTGAGAACTGAGATAGAAGGGAAGATAGTGGAACAGGTAAATAGCTTCAAGTATCTGGGAGGGGTGGTTGAGGAGTAGGGAAGTCTGAATGAAGATGTCAAAGCTAGAATCAGAGGAGATGCAGCCAATGGGCATAGAGTCTTAGGTGTAGTCTATAACAGAAGAATGCCAAAGAAGCTAAAAAGTAAGGTGTATAAGACAGTGGTGCGACCAGCACTATGTATGGTACAGAAGCCTGGGCAGTAAAGGCAGAGCAGTAGAGGTGATGGAAATGAAGTGCCTGAGAAAGGTTGTAGGATGCATACTGTGGGACAGACAAAGAAATGAGGACATAAGAGCAGATGCCAAAGTAGCTCCAATTGCAGAAAAGATCAATGAGAACAGATTACGGTGGTTCAGACACATGCAGAAAAGCAGAAGACAATCTAGTGAAAACCATTTGGGAAACACAGGAAGAAGGTTAGAGGAATTGAGGACATCCAGCAAAGAGGTGAATGATTTATATGAAAGAAGATCTGTGACAGTCAGGCATGGGTGTTGAATAAGGCAGAAGTGTGGCATTGAATCCAGAGAGATGGTGACAGTTAACATGATACCTTGACCCCATGTAGAAAATGGGAAAAAGGGGGTTGCTGCTGCTGCTGATATATATATATAATATCAAAACCCCATATAAGCGAAGCCCATTTCATTGAGACAATAACATCAAATCTTCAACTAAGCTAAACCTTAAACCAGCAAAAATGTTTACCGGGAAAATAACCACTTGGCCACCAGGACAACAAACACACAATAAAGCAATTAAAGCCCACCAAAGTGGGGACCATCACCCCCGACACCCCTCCAACTACATATACCAACTCCAGTATCACACTATAGTGGGGAAAAAGGGCAAATACCTCCAGGGTGGCTAAGTGCTTAGTAGCCCAGTGAATGTTTTTGCAGATTTAAGGTTTTGCTTAACTGAAGTTTCTATATTGTCATGTCAATGAAACAGGATTCACTTATATGGGGATTCAATATTCTCAGGTAGGCCTATATATAGATATACATATATATATATATATATATATATATATATACATATATATATATATATATATATATATATATATATATATATATATATATAATATATATATATATACACACACACACACATATATATATATATGTGTGTGTGTGTGTGTGTGTGTGTGTGTGTGTGTGTGTGTGTGTGTGTGTGTGTGTGTGTGTGTGTGTGTGTGTGTGTGTCTGTGAGTGTGTGTGTGTGTGTGTGTGTGTGTGTGTGTGTGTATATATACACATATATATATATATATATATATATATATATATATATATATATATATATATATATATATATATATATATATATATATATATATATATATATATATAAAGAGAGAGAGATAAACACACATGCATATATACCTGTGTGTGCATTGTATACATGTCATGTAAGGTACATAGGAACAGAATAATTGGACCTGCCTCCAGCAGAACCTAAGTTAAAGCTTGTTTCTGAGTTGTAGTGAGAGAATATGCACAACACGTAGACGGATTGCTGACACTGTGTTGTATTTGAAGGGGGTGGGGTGTTGCAGTCCTGTGTGTGTCCTCGTTTCGATGAGATGCCTAGTAACTATGAACCTGTTTGGGTGGGAGGCTGGTATAATGGTCAAGGTGTTTACCTTACATACACAAGGTGTAGCGTTTGATTCTTACATGGGGTAACTGGCTAGGCATAAAATTGCCCACAAGAGCAGTTAGCCTAGTACTAATCTATGATCCTATGATAAGACGAGCTTTATGCATTTTATGTAGAGTGGATTGACTATGCATAGTCAAGTTTCACTAAACTCAACAAAAAACAACAATTCAGAAATTCAATCTGACAAAAAGTTTAAGTTTAAGATGGTTTGCAGACCATATTTCTCACTAACTTCAATGAAAAAAAACATCATACACTGTACACAAGGACTAAATACTCAACTCCCATCAACAAAAAGAAATAACATGAAATTCATTACTTTTCAAATAAACAAATATTAAAATAGAATAAAAAATAAAATAAAACACAACTAACCAATCAGAAATTGTCATTCTTGGGAAATGGACCCAGTCTTAAGTATCTAAATCTGAAAACATACTTACACTATAGAACTAAAAACTATAAACTTACAAAACATTACATAACTCTCATTATGTTGATAAAATATATCAAAAAATGAAATGAAGCTATAAAAATATTAAAAAGTATCAAAGAACAAGACTGGAAAAATCACTTACCAGACATTACATTCATTAAACTATAAACAAATTACATAACCCAATTCAGTAGAAGCTAGAGAATTAATGGTTCTCATTTAAATCAGTGGTAAACAACATTCTATCTTAAAAAGTGAATCTGGTCCATAATAGTGATGGCACACTTATTGTGCAGTACCTCTTCAAGTCACCTGTAAACTGGATCGACTCATTGATTAGGGAAAAACTTCAGCTATACTCTGTGGCATATCATCTACTCAGAGGCGATCTCTGCTTAACATACAAGGCCATGTCAAACCCTGAGCTGTTGGACATGATCAGCTTAAAGAAATCCCAATCCCTCAGAGCCACATGCTCCAAGGATCTAAACCTTGTCATCACAATGAACAAAACATGCTGGAGGGATAGGTTCCTCACCCAGAGACTCCCCATACTCTGGAATAGACTGCCCATACATGTCAAGCAGAGAGCCTCCTTGGCCCTCTTCAAAAGGAACCTTTACGATTGGATAGGAGATAGGAAATTCACCCCGGGGATCATGTCAGTCGCCCTACTAGACAGGGGCCCAGGGAAGTAAATATTGTGGGAATTAATATCCAGGGAATTGTTATGGCTAGGCTTGTATAGGCCCTAGGGACGAGAGCCTAGTACCCACCTATGAACCTATGAATAAGATGCAACATCTTGACTCATACAAATAACTGACAGCTAAAAACTCAAAAAATAAACATTTTGCAGAGGGATAGTCATACTTCTCCCCATATGTGTCCTTCCATCTCCCACACCTCCGGCTATTTACTTAGGCTAACTCGGAGATCGTGTTGTCTTATAGAAAGGAATACAGTTTATTCACATATGGAGAATTCTGGTGACAGTATAGAGATCTGTTCTCCTTTAATCATGACAATGCTGAAATGAAACCAGACTCACCAAGGAACTGTGTCTAATATGCTCCTGAGTGTACATGTTTACACAGACATGTGCAAAGTTGAAAACAGTTGCACTAGTTTGCGCATTGGTTGTTGCAACATATCCTGTGTGGTCATTTGTATTCCTTCCTTCCTTCCTTTATTCCTTCATTCCCCACAGATTCTGGCACTCCTAGAAAATATCCCTGTAAGAATGGAATCCATGGTGATTTCAGCTACCCCTTTGTAGACTCTGTAGACTAGACTGCTTACATCTCTATTGCTTGTTATGCACTGTGCGTCTTAGAATGGGTTAACCGGAATTCTCTAGAACCAGTTCTCTTAAATCCAGCATGGGCAGTAATCTCTTACACCTAGTTCTCATCAGCTGAGCCCTGGCATTTCACCGCCTCTGGTCAGTTAAGTAACAGCACATTCTTCTTACCTTTACCCTGAGAACCTTTATTTATTTATTTATTGGCATTTGTTAACCGGGTTGGTCCAACTGGGCTTGTGGCCCATTTTCAGTGGAGTCCCAAGCAGAAATGCTCCATTTACAAACAGTTTACAGTAAATAAAAATATTTGAGACAAAAGAATTACAAAAATGTTGTTATACAGCAAGTAAAAGAAACAAAGTAGAATGTGCGCACAAAGCAATATACACATAATATTTTTACAGAGGAAGTATATATTTACATAAGAATTTTGTCTATCATCATTGATTGATTGAATTTAGTAAGTACCCGTGTATTTACGGTACTAGATGAAAGGGGAGAGATGATTTAGATACATATATGGGGTATGGGGAGCTTAGGTTGAGTCTTGACAGGGGCAAGTTTTGGATTTAAGTAGATGAGGTTTGAGTTCATTTTGATGGGTGGATGATGGAACATATGTCTAAGGGAAGTTTTTCACCTTCATTTCCTGATGATCAACACCACCCATTTTTAGAAATATCAGAAAAGCAAACCTTTTACAATAATAAATCTCAGAAGTTACCCATGTTAGCTCCACTGCATATTCAGGATATCCTCCAAACTATGCAAAGGGTCTTTATACTCATCCATATAAATGCATTGACAGAGCAGTCCCTACTAGAACTAAATTCATTGACAAATTCAGCAACAAACCACCCTTGTGTTCAGTAGATATTAACAAATTATACAACAGAAAGAATAACCTGCTTAGATTGCCTTGTAAGGCCAGGACTGTTTGTCACATAAACAAATAAAATTCCTTAACCAAGAAAATGAAGACAGCTAAAAATATGAGCTAATCGTCATATGTGCATAGGCTAGCTTCTGAGGCTAATGATAATTATGTCCTTCATTAGTTACAGTAGAAACGTAAAGAATAATTCTCATCATGCTCTGCACTTATCTGTAACAGCCCTGAGTCACTACCCCCTTATCTCAAGGGATCATGTCCTTAGAGCACTCTCTAAGACCAAAACCCCTTCTTCAATGGGTTCTTCACAATAATATGGGATGTTCATCGTGTTTCACTGTTGCAGTCATTACACTTGGGTTATCCTGCTGGCAGGCTACCCGCAGTTGGCCTGAATTCCAAAGTCTTGGTCCAGTGTCGGTTGCTGTCGCTTCTTCCCTGATGTCAGTGCGCCAGGGGTATAAAAGATAAAGCCAACGCCATTTTCTGCAGTCTTTCTTGCCACGCGGTGCCCAAAGCAAAAGCAGTTCGCAAGTGCCAGTCAGCCGACTCCTGAGATTTTTGTGTTCGAATTTCAGATCCGAAGTCTTCATTTAAAGCTAAGTACCCCGTTGGGGAAACCTTTTTCTTGCTCCAGACCGATGTCAGAAAAAGTTAATAATTGTATTTCTTGTGGGAAGCAAATACCTCATAAGGACTTCCATTCTTATTGTATTCCTTGCCTAGGCCCTGATCACGACGTTGCTAATTGCAGGTTTTGTGCTGGATTTAACCAACGCACTATTAAGCGTCGGCACAATTTTGCTTTTCATTATTTTGGCCGAAGATTTAATTACACAATGTCGTCGGATAGCCATCCAACTACCGCAATTCACAAGAAATGCAAGGTAAAGAAAAAGGACAGGCATCCAAGGTCCAAGACTGACAACGAGGCTTCTTCTAAGCCAGTCGCCGGTTCACTGGTTCTCAGTGAGGTGCTTTCGCAGCCCCTGACGCCCGCTACCTCAGAGCCGTAGGCTGCTTCCGACTCCCATGTGGAGCCGACTAGGCCGCAGGAAACTCAAGGTATTGGGCACTCAGAAAATATTCCCTCAGATGGGTCAGGAGCCGCTGAGCAGGCATCAGCTTCTGAGGGTGTTTTCAGGCCTACACAGTTATATGTAAAACTGACTTCACCTTCAAAGGCAAAGACTAAAGCACCACTAAAGACAAAGAAACAAGTGCAGCAATTCCATGTACCAGCCTCCATGCCTAAAAAACAGATGCTCAAAATGGCCGAAGACCTTATTACTTTGATCAGGGGTTCGCATCGCCCTCCTGATAAAAGGTCGAGGCAAGAGACAGAATATGAATCTTCAGATCAGGTTTCCATTTCCTCTGACTCCTCTTCTGAACAGGAATACTCTCTTCCTCCCTATGAGGATTCTGATGCTGAAGAATCTATCCCTTCAGCCTCTCCTCCTGAGGATTATTCTTTTGGGGAAACTGCATACCATGAGGGAGCACTTTCACTGGGAGAGCCAAGATTACTCAGAATCTAAGAAAAGTATCAGAGACTTTCTTTTACTACCTCAGCACAGGCCTCTTGCTATTACTCCTGTTTTAGACATTGTAGATTATGTATTTTCAGAGTCCGGCCTGTCTCCTGACTCTTTACCTCCTGCACCTGTTAAGCCAGACAGATACTACAGTGTTCCAGATTCACATAAATTTCTTTATAAAAACCCTGCTGCTGACCCAGAAACTATATCTCAGGGTCCCAAAGGGGTCAAGGCTTCTACTGCAAAAAAACCTATCCCCTCTGATAGGGATTCAAGGGCTCTGGGGGAAAAGGTTTACACTTCTGCTACCTTGGCTTTAAGGGTTTTAAATTGTCAGTTTCATATGCTTAAATATCAGCAATACTTAATGTCACTGCTAAAACAGAAAATGTTGACAAACTCTGAATGTGCAGAAAACAAGGAAATGCATGATTTATTGCATATAGCTGAACACGTGGGAAAGCATACTTTGCAATCTGGTTTTGATTCTCTGGAGGCCTCTTGCAGGGCCGCTGTTACAGGGTCTGTCATTAGGAGGCATGCTTGGTTAAAGGAACAGAATCTGCCTGATCATGTTAAAGCAAAATTATTGGATGCTCCATTACATCATGATACTTTGGTGTTAAAAAAGAAGAGGTGTTGAAGAAAATGGAGGCCAAAGCGAAATCTATGCAGACAGTTAAGGATTTCTTACAGTTACAGCCACCCAGAATTAGCAGGAACTGGCCTACAAAGAATTGGTCCTTTCCAGTGTCAGACAGGCCACAAAGAGGCAGATACAGATGCCCCAGAGGCAGATCCTAGCCCCAAGGCTCATACAGGCCTAAACAATGGTGTACTTCTACCTCCAAAAGTGGAGAAGACAAATCACAGCCATACAGGAAACAGTCCCAATGACTTTCCTCTGCCAGCACCAAGCACTTATCTTTTGGCAGCCCCCTTAGGGGGAAAACTAGCACTTTTTTCACAAAATTGGCACATGATCACCCAGGACAAAAGGGTCTTGAATATAGTGTCTCAGGGCTGCAGGTTCCACTTTCACAGCCTGCCAAGGGCAAAAGGTATGCCAGATCTGCCACACAATCAATAAACAGAGGCACAAAAACAAGTTTCATCCCTCATGGACATGAGGACCATTCAGTGAGTACCACAGCAAGAGCAGGGACAAGGATTTTACTCAAGACTTTTCTTGGTACCCAGAAAGGACAAAGCCCAGAGACCAGTACTGGTCCTGTCTATTCTAAACACATTTATGGATATTCAAAATGTTGACTCTGCAGCAGCTTCTGCCCATGCTGGGCAAGAAGGCTTGGCTTGTAACTTTGGATCTAAAAGAGGCATACCTGCATGTCCCAATCAGACAATCTTGCAGAAGATACCTCAGATTCATAGCTGGCTTAATGCACTACCAATTCTCTGCACTGCCCTTTGGCTTATCTACTGCACCCAGGGTCTTCACAAAATGCCTGGCACCAGTAATTGCTTTTTGCAGACAAAGAGGAATTCAAATATATCCTTACTTGGACAACTGCCTTATTCAAGCAGAGAACCAGGACATTCTACTAAAGCATCTGGCATTTGTAAAAAGATTACTAATTTGCCTAGGGTACACAGTATACAATAAGAAGTCAAAACTAGTACCCTCTCAAGAGATAATATTCCTAGGTGCAAGCTTAAATACAACTGCCCAGATGGCTTATCTCATGCCAGACAAACAAAGGCAACTGACTTCTTACTTCAAAATGTTGGCAACAAAGACCCAGTTATCTGCAAGAAGAATTCTGCAGGCTTTGTGCTTCATGGCATCCTGCATTCTGCTAATTCCATATGCAAGACTGCATATGAGGAAACTACAATGGTATCTAGAAAGTGTTTGGACTCAACATTGCCACAGCCTGGAAACATTAATTACCCTCATCCCCTGCCTGCAACAGGAGTTTCGATGGTGGGCACAGGCCTGTCACCACAACAAGGGACAGCCATTCACTTTACCCACAGCCAGGCAGACACTAACAAGAGATGCATCAGATTATGCCTGGGGGGCCCACATGGCAGGAAAATGTATTCAGGGCACATGGCCCGCAAGCCAAATGCATCTTCATATCAATCAAAAAGAGATGCTAGCTGTTCAGAATGCCCTGACAGCCTTCAACGATCTACTTCATCCAGGACAACTACTGATAAAGATGGACAATACTACAGTCATGTGGTACATAAACAAGCAGGGAGGCACACATTCCTACTCCCTCTGCAGACAATCCATGACTTTGTGGAACACAGCATTGACTTATCAAGTATACCTGCAAGCACAGTTCCTGCCAGGAAAGACAAATACTCTGGCAGACGAACTAAGCAGGAACCTCATGGATCCTCATGAGTGGAAACTGGATCCACAAATCTTCAGCATGATAACAAGGAAATGGGGATGCCCAGACATAGATCTATTTGCCTCGCCACACAACTGCCAACTACAGAGATTCTGCACAAGGACTTATCACAAGCAAGCATGAAAAGTGGATGCTCTATCATTCAGCTGGAAAACCCTTACAGTATATGTCTTTCCTCCACTGCCTCTCCTCCCCAAGGTACTCTTAAAGGTCAGACAAGAGAAGCCAAAATGATACTGATTGCCCCAGACTGGCCCCACCAGCACTAGTACCCAATCCTAAAGAGCTTGTCTCAGGGCCCAGCCTGGACATTACCTCAAATTCCTCACTTACTGACCCAACAAAACAATCAGATCCTGCAAAGCCAGCTCAGAACCCTAAATCTGGCAGCATGGCAGATAATGTAACCATTCAGAACACACCTCTCTCTAAAGCAGTTATGGATGTTATTTTGGAGTCCAGGAGGCCCAGCACCAGAAGATCTTATGCAGAAAAATGGAAGAGATTCTGTGCTTGGAACCAGGCACAAGGAATTGACACGCTTGTACCAAATATCCCTCATATTTTACAATACTTAACTGAGATGCTGGACAAAGGCCTATCCTTTTCATCAATTAAGATCCATGCCTCTGCCATTTCAGCTCATTACAATACGGATCCACCTATTTTTTCACATCCACTGCTAAGGCAGTACCTCAGAGGGGCCAAAAACATAAGACCTCCAAGGAGAGCGCCAATACCTGCATGGGACCTCAATTATGTCTTGGTAAAACTCACACTGCCTCCTTTTGAGCCAGCCAATACAGCTGAGATAAAATTCTTATCATGGAAAACAGCTCTGCTCCTAGCAATAACCTCGGCAAGAAGAGTCTCAGAGTTAAAGGCACTAATGGCTGTGGAACCTTTCATAATTTTCCATCCAGACAGGGTTTCTCTGAGGACAAACCCAACATTTATGCCTAAGGTAGTGTCCAGTGTGGCTCTTAACCAAACCATTCATTTGCCTACCTTTTATCCAAACCCACAGAATAAGGGTGAGAGACTTCTGCATTCTTTGGACATACACAAACAGCTATGCTTCTACTTGGACAGAACTAAAGCTTACAGAAAGACTGAGCAACTCTTAGTGGCATATGTTGCAGGATCACAAGGAAAGGCTATCTCAAAGCAGACTATTTCAAAATGGATAGGCCACTGCATTCATTTCTGTTATTCACAACATGGCAAATCAGTGCCTAAGGGCATTAGGCCACATTCAACCAGAGCAGCAGCCACTTCAGCAGCCTTCCTCAGAGGAGTACCAACCAAAGACATTTTAGAGGCTGCAACTTGGACTTCAGTGCACACTTTTACAAAGCACTACCACTTACCTCTTTACTCTAAATCTAGAGCAGGCTTTGCCACTGCAGTTCTGCAGGGCCTCATAGCCACTCCTAATTCTATTTAGACCCAGCCACCCAACCTCAGCTTTGGGGTTCAACCCAAGTGTAATGACTGCAACAGTGAAACACGATGAACATAGTACAGTTGTGTACCTACCATAAATGTAGATGTTCGAGTGTATTCACTGTTAAAGTCCAGGTTACCCACCCACCATCCCCCTTTCTTTGCTTGGACTTATCTGTACTTCTCTAGTCTATACAACCTATGTGGTGTATTTGCTTGTAGATGAAGGTAATGTTTTATTTTAGTGCATGCTTTTTTATTGACATAATTTTTAGCCTACCCTTTTGGGGGCACCTGACATCTGGGGCAAGAAAAACTGAAGAAAATGGCATTGGCTGCATCTTTTATACCCCTGGCACACTGATGTCAGGGAAGAGGTGACAGCAACCAATGCCGGACCAAGACTTTGGAATTCAGGCTGACTGCGGGTAGCCTGCCAGCAGGATAACCCAAGTGTAATAACTGCAACAGTGAATACACTCGAACATCTACATTTATGGTAGGTACACAACTGTACTTTGTCTAATAAACAGTGTCAAGCAGGCTCTTGCTGATCTCCTCCTTAAGTGATTTAACCTAGTATGTCCCCAAATCAAGGCACACTACTGTTTTGATGTCCCTCCCACTACTGACCAAGAAAACTACAGACTCAGCCTTACTAATTTTGTCTGTGAGCCATGGAATGCATCAACACTGACCTCATAAATCAGGATATAAAAAAATCTGATCAGGTTTGACCAGCAACAATTTGGATTTGTTAAGGGTAGGTCATGCCTGCTTAATCTTGCATCCTTCTTTGAAAAGGTCATACAGGCAGTGGACACTAGTCACACTGTTCATGCTACCTACTTGGATCTGGCAAAGGTATTTCACACTACACTATATAACTGGAGTGTTAATAAGCTAATAGACATAGACATGATCCCTATGTGATAAGATGGATTTGCAAATTGGCTCAAGGACAGAATGCATAATGTCAGTGTTGGTTATGCCTCCACATTTAGAGAAAAAGTGGGTGGCAGCATTCCCCAAAGTCTCATACTAGGCCCCTCTTTTTTTACCATTTACTTCTCTGACCTAAACACTGACAACAAAAATCTCTGTCTGACTATGTCTGTAATTGTAAACTGAGTGCTGTAGTTAAATCAATCAATTATACTATCACACTTCAAATGGAACTAACATGTATTAACTTCTAGTACACCAGAAAGGAGGTCAAACTAAAGGCTAAGAAACAGTGTCATCTCCTTTGGAAAACAACAAATTCCTACCAAGTACTGTATCAGTGATAGGATACACTCCAGTGAGTCTGTGAACATGAACTTGAGCATCCGGATAGTTGTCTCAGTCTCCTTTGATCGACATGTAGCAACTGCAGTCAGACGATCCTTCTGTATCTCACAATTAATCACAAATGGAATCTCATCTAAAATCATGGATGTTATTGGTCCCCTGTAGTCGATCCTGGTTAAATCTATTATATAATATAATGCATCCTTCAGCATGTATCTGACTAGACATATCAAAACTACAGATGTTCTTAATGAAAATGATCTCAAGTCTCAAAAATCATAAGTTATCAGGAAATGTGTCACTATTCCTGTAGACTGAGACGTATTGGCTCTTGAGATACCCACACCTCTAGGTTGGTGGCACAGCACGAAGCATCAAAGACTATCCATGTGCAACTAACAGTGGGTAAAACTGCCTTCCAGTTTATAGCCTGCTACAGACCACCCTCCCAAACCCAGGAACCCCACTTGGCCTTCCTGAGAACACTGGAAAATATGAAGGTCTCTCCAAACACCATTATATTGAGCGACTTCAACTACCCAAACATAGATTGGGAGCATTACTCTAGCTCCAACACCCTAGCCCAAAGGTTCCTAGAATTTATAAACTCAAATGCTATGGAACAACTTGTTACCACTCCCACAAGAGGGGAAAACATACTGGACCTGATCATCACCAACATGGGGACTCCATGCTCCAGACCAGAAGTGTATCCCTCACTGATAAGATCAGACCATAAACTAATCTCACTGGATATTCACATCCTGACTCCACCCTCTGCCCTGAAAACCACAGTGAAAAACTTCTCTAAAGCAAATTTCACACTCCTCAAAACCGAGGTGGAATCCTTCAAAGCCCCCGGGCCTGTGGAAAATATGAACCAGACCACAGAATCCTTTATAAACGCATTCTATGAACACCTTCAGGAATGCATGGATCATGCAATCCCAAATAAAACCAAGACCCAATCCCCCAAAGGCAGACGTCCTGTCTGGTGGACCCCAGCCATAAACAAACTATACAATAGAAGGAGGAAGCTACTACATGATAGAGCAAAATCCCAAAAAGGGACGGCATCTCTGATCAGTATTAGCAAAAAACTACAGGCACTCATAAAATCATCTAAGGCCAGCTTCGAGAGAAAAATTGCACAGGACACTAAGGATAATCACAAGGCTTTCTTTAGTTATGTTAGGAACCTGGGTGGGAATTCCCAGATATGCTCAGAATTAGTCCAAAATGACAAAAAATACACCGAACCCACAGACATTGTCAACATCCTAGCTGACAGGTTCAGCGCAAACTTCTCCCCCCCTCCCCACCAAAAGGGCAAATATCTATCCCAGCAGAGTGCTGCCCCCCTGACATCTCAGATGCTCAGGTAAGAGCTGCCCTCTCCAAAGCAAAAAACACAGCATCAGTGTGACCAGATGGTGTCCCGGGCTGCATCCTACATGAACTCCAAGAAGAGCTAAACCCAAACATAAAACTACTGTTCAATCTCAGCCTTACTACAGGATATGTACCCAAAGAGTGGCGTACAGCAACAGTGGTCCCTCTCCACAAAGGTGGTGCCTCAACGGATCCTGGAAACTAGCGCCCCATAAGCCTGACTAGCTTAGTCTGCAAAGCTATGGAAAGGATCATCATGGACCTCATAAATAAAGATATTGGGGACTTACAGACACTGGATCCTACCCAGTTCGGCTTTGTTAAGGGCAGATCCTGCCTCTTAAACCTGGTTGATTTCTTTGAAACAGTCACCAAGGCCATTGATGAGGAGAAGGTGGTCCAAATAGCCTACCTGGACCTCGCAAAAGCTTTCGATACAATACCTCACTCGGGCATTATAGATAAGCTCACCAGCTTAAATATAAACCCCTATACCACTAGATGGGTTGCAAACTGGCTCAAGGACAGAACCCACATGGTTAGAATTGCTGGAGCCATGTCAGACTCCAAACCAGTTACAAGTGGCGTCCCACAAGGCTCAGTCCTGGGACCTCTCTTGTTCGGTATATATTTCTCGGAGGTACAGGCCAACACGGAAGGACTGTGGCTGACCAAGTTCACAGATGACTGCAAACTGGGCGCCATAATCGACTCTCCAGCTGACACAAGCATCCTCCAAAAGGGCCTCATAGAAACAGACAACTGGTGCCAGAGCCATGGCCTCAAGCTAAATGCCAAAAAGTGTATAGTCATCCCCTTTGGCAAAAACAAAGTGCCCACAATTTACCACATAGGTGGTATGCCATTAAGTACAGAAGAAATAATTAGGGACCTGGGGACCCAAGTTGATAGCAATCTCTCATTTGACAACCACATGGCCAAAGTGGTTAGAAAAACATTTTATATAGCCCACCTAACCATGAAGGGATTCACATCTAGATCAGGGGAGGTCATCGTGCCTCTTTACTCATCCCTCATCAGGCCCATAATTGAGTACAATGCCCCTTTTGGGATGTACCTTACCAGACACCTGCAGCAACTGGAAAGACCCCAAAAGTACCTCACCAAGAGGATCGAAGGGCTCAAACAGATGCCATATGCTGCCCAGTTAAAGAAACTCCAGCTCTACTCAGTGGCATACCGCCTGCTCAGAGGCGATCTGTGCCTGACGTATAAAGCCATGTCCAACTTGGAATTAATGGGCATGCTGCACCTCAGATAATCCAAATCCCATCGAGCTATGTGCTCGAGAGACTTGAACCTCAGCACTGAAATAAATAGGACATGCTGGAGGGACAGATTCAAAACCCAGAGGCTCCCTTCACTCTGGAATAAAATCCCAGTCCAGGTTAGGCAGAGTCCCTCATTGACTCTCTTCAAGAGGAATCTTGATGAGTGGATGGGAGATCGTAGGTTTACCCCGGGTATCACTTCTGTGTCACTGTTAGACAGAGGCACAGTATACTAACCTTGAAAAAGGGCATAGCAAAATTAATTTAAAATGGGTGGTGAAAGCCAAACACACTCTGGCTGGGCTTATAAATGCCCTAGGGCAGATAGCCTAGTATGAACCTATGAACCTATGAGAGGAGATTACAGTGAAAGTGGGGTATAAAAAATAAATTATTTATATCATTTGGTGCTGTTATACTAAGATTGTAAAACCAAGCTGCAACTTAACTAAGTACATGTTCTCTGAACCCACATAAGTACAATGTATGTACTAATTTTCACATTCAGAAAGAAAAACAGAACAAGTTTGTTTATAGCCATGTGTGTGTGTGTGTGTGTGTGTGTGTGTGTGTGTGTGTGTGTGTGTGTGTGTGTGTGTGTGTGTGTGATGAATACTGAAATGCTACAAAATTAACATCCAAAATAAGGAAGCTATATTTAACAAATCATTGGACAATTTTGTACCAAATGTTCCCATATATGGCCTCCCTGTTATGAAAGCACACCAGATATTCAGTACTGACACAGTCAGAATTGCATTACACCAGGACAAAAATAGATTTTGCTAACGCATAAATAACACCACTTGCACAATGTAAATAAAAACTTACAAGTGGGAAATTAAAATTACATTTAAAACTACATTTCACAAATAATCATATCATTAGAATATTTTTCAACATGTTTCTGATTCCCACATGTATACGTTTTAATATGGAAGAGTGTCTAGGACATCTCAATGAAAGATTCTACTTGTTTTCTCGGTATATTTCAGTCAACTCCATACTTACAATGTATGTGCTAGAACCTCTACTAAAAAAGCATTAAAAAGAACATTAATTAATTCTATCCTGATGCCCATTACACTATAAGCATACAAATAAATCAGAAATGTTAAACATATTTCTTGCTTGTGATTAGTTACTGACAGTGAAAACATCTCCCTTATAACTTTCCTGTTTTTTGAAAGATCTTACATTGTGTTTATAAACTGTCAGTTTCATTTTATGACCACTCCAGTGGGATCAGTGGTCTAGCCTGGTTAACAAACAAATCTGCATGTTTGCGCGTTTGACAGCTCAGCATTACTTCATAGAGGATGTGGCTGAGGTATCCTCTGACTAGACAGAAGGGGAACATGACATTAATGCACATGATAATGTCTGGGAAAGAGGAAGGTGTCATTCTGAAAAAGAAGAACAAAGGGGGAAGGACAGGACACAGGTAGCAGATTGTATGAATTAACTTGCCCCTGGACTTCCAACAATACTTTCTTTCACACAAGGGTTGTGAACCATAGAAAAGGATTACCATAATGTGTGATAGAGAAGTAACCCATAGAGGTATTCAAAAGGGTACAGAACAAGTACAAAAATGGTAAGGGGGGGTAGTTATGAAGGAGAAGTATAATGTAAAGCAGTTAAACCAACAGATTAAATAGGCTTATTGTCCCCTTAGCTAATGTAAAGATTCTGATTCCCTTCCTCTGATGGGGGGGGGGGGGCTGAGTGGAACTTGGATGACCCAGAATCATCTAGCAGCTGGGGCACTGTTTGATTGCCCAAACTATATTGACACAGTAGCTTTAAGTGTATGTGCGGGAGTGAGCAGGCACACTGAGGAGACTTAAGCAATGTAGCAGCTGACCACCATCCTTTTCATTTTCTTTTACTGTTTTACACTGGTGGCAGTGGAAGGATTCAAACCCCTTTCAACCCCCCGACTGTCTCCCACATCTCATTTTCTCCCAGTTGTGACCAATGGTATGCATGTTTTAACTGAACTTACCCCATGAAGCAGTTTTATAACCAAAGATGTATGTGTGTGTGTGTGTGTGTGTGTGTGTGTGTGTGTGTGTGTGTGTGTGTGTGTGTGTGTGTGTGTGTGTGTGTGTCTGTCTGTGTGTATTTGTATGCCCATGCAGATGCAAAGTAAGTATACAGAAGTACAGATTGCATATCAATTATTTTATTTTATTTTTTTAGCTACAATAGTTCAGGAAACAGACAGAAATTAGCTCAGAAGAATATGCCAAGATGTTAATGAAATGGCTGACTAAGGACTGTAAATCTAAGGGAACATCATATACCACTGTGCCCAAGGAGGACATGACAGGAGCATTTTCCAGACTTGGAATAAAACCCACTAAATGAGATGACAGCCTGGCAGGTACAGTTTATGTGCAGGATGCAGAAAAAGAACAGATACAACCCATCACCAGATGACCTTAAAAACAGGAGGTATTAAAGACACTTGAGACATATGAAGCCAGAAGCAGCAGAGAGAATGAAGCAGTTGGAGACAAATGTAGGGAGAAGCAGCTGCAACATGAAAAGGAGAAAAGGCATGTGAATAGTGGGCATGGAGAAAGCTGAACCCAGATGCCAAGGTCAGTACCAAATGATTCCACAGGAAAAAGATGGGCTTACTTCAATAGCTTCATTCAGACATTTGAAACGGTATGAAATCAATACCACATTGACCAGGGGCTCTTTCAAACTCTGCTGTCCATGGCAGTGTCTGCTGCATCAAAAAATGACTGTTTATATTTCCCATAATTCAGCCAATCCAGGTCAATGTGCATTTGAATGTTTTAAACTAACTTCCAAAGCACAGAGAGCATAGAAGAAAGACAGATTTTATATATACATTCGGAAGAAAAAACTATCTCTACAAAAAATGCACCTGACAACATGACATTCCATATGTAACAGATGCACAGAGAATGTCTTCTCTTATAAGGAAGGAAACACAAAAAACAGGAATCACTTCAAATATACTCTGAAACTCAGAGTTTTCTTGATTTAAACTAATAACCAAAGAAATGGTTTGTGTGCGATGCCACCACACGTAAGCAGTAAAATACCAGATAAAAGCTCTTTAATAAAAAAGATTGAGCACTTTTATTTCTTTGTATATCAAAGCTTCATCAGAACTATTCAATAAAAATGATTCCCTGTTTAAATATACTCAACAACCAGTCAAATAATTAGTTACATTTTAAGCTGTACAAACAACAGTTGCACTTATAACTTCCCCATTAAAATCCCCTGTTTAGATTACATTTTCTTCGACCCTTTTTCTGAAACTATGTACTTGCAACTGAAAAAAATCCTTACTATATGGTTGAATAAATGCTATTTTTAAACATTTTTAATAAAAAGTATTCCCAGCATAATAGCAATATGACTTTATAGCTTAGCTGACCTAAGCTTTAAAACAGGTATAACTGACATATGCTCATTCAGTCCTGGTGCTAAAGTAACAGTCAGTCTAAGCTTCTAATAAAGCTGTCTGTACTCAAGTAATCTCTCCAAATCACTTCCCCTAATGGGTATGTTAACTTTGTCCATAACATCAAATCTAAACTTTTCAAAGCCTGCACATATTTCACAATGTTGAAACAAAGCACTATTCATCTTTTTGATAGATATATCATGAACATGTTCATATATAATTTTATTAAAATTTCTCTCTGTTTTCCCTACCTAAAAACATGTGCAGGTAGAACATTGTGCTATATAGGCTATATCCTTCCTAAGACTATTTCTATCTTGTAAATGAAGTAAAAGTCCTTTTCACCCCAGACCCCAAATTGATAGTTTCTCCTTCATAAATATATGGGTAGTAGTTTCAAAGACCACACTTTCTAGTCCCCTTTTATTTTACCATCCCTGTTAAAAGAGACCCTAGTTCTTAATATACTTTTTAAATGTCTAGAATTTTTTGTAAATGAAACATGGGTGATCACATACTATTGGAGGGATGGTAGGATTAATATCCAAAATTTTCTATTTTTTTCTATTATATTTTTAATTGCTCCAGAATCCACATTATGTTGGATTACACATGCCCTTTCATAAGTACCCCCCTGTTTGTGGAGTTAAATTAGGTGTAATTAATTTAGCAGACTCATCGCTTCCAAGAAGGGGTTTGTACTGTGTACTCCATTTATCCACCACCTCTGAGTTACTTCCTCAGTTAATTTTTTGGGGTATTCCCTATCCCTAAATATATCCTGGAGCTTAAGTATTTCTTGAATAAAATTTCTCTGTCAGAAATCATCTGTGCTAGTCGAATGCACTGGGCTTTGGTCAAACTTTTTTACACTTTAAGGATGGAACCTATTAAAGTGTAAATATGCATTGCTAAAGGCTGGTTTTCTGAAAACACTGGAATGGAACCTTTTGTCTACCATACTAATATAAGTGTCCAAGTAATTAATCGCTTTTTTGTCAGATTGACATGCAAAATCCAAAAATTTGGCATAGTGATTACGTTTTAAGATAAAAGCTTTCAATGTTTCTTCAGATCTGTTCCATAAAATAAAAATATCATCCAAGAAACATAACACAATTTACAGAAGTGATAGTCATCCAACTTAAAACGTAATTTAACTCCCAATGGTTTAAGGCTAGGTTGACATAAACTGGTCATACAAGCTACATCCATTGCCACACGTCTGTGTTGTTTAAAAATTTCCCTTTCATAATTAACAAATTTTTTATCTAGGATGAGCTCCATTGAAACTATTATAAGGTAAAGATTACTTCATTGAAGGAAAGGACATTTTAAAGGAATCTCTTGAAAAAAATTGCAATCCTTCTATTTTTGGAATGCTAGTAAAAAAATATTTCACATCTATGGTTACTAAACTCTAATTTTCTTCCAAAGATCAAATTTACTTACAATAATACAAGATGAATGTTTTCTATAATAGTTCCTCAATACTCTAAACACTATCAAATATTATTGGATATCTGGTCTTGTTGCTAAATATGCAAGAAAGCATTCTGAAATGTTACTGATTCATATGAAAAGAAGTATAATTTTAGGAGTAGATTTTAACTGTGGACTAAGTACAGATGTTAAAAGTGCAATTAAACTCTCCAGAAACTCTGCTACAGAAAACATTTTACAAATTATACAAAATCAGTAAAATTAGTAGATCTGAAAAGGAGAAAACAAGAAAACTCATTAAAATTCACTCATTATCCATATACTAGACTCAGACTCAGACTATAAAAGACATATATATATATATATATATAGAGAGAGAGAGAGAGAGAGAGAGAGAGAGAGAGAGACCTAAATGAAGAGGTTAAAAAAGTAATATATAGCAAATAATAATAAGCTTCCAGTATGGTATAGAATGCCAGCATATATTGCTAAAATGGGTGAATTTAAACAATGGCACCAATAAGAAACAATTTATTTTTAATTTAATGATAAAGATGATAAAGAGGTTATTAGCAGAAATAAAGAATATATTAGTAGAAACACTCTTCAGGATACTTAGAAGAGAAGAGTAGAAATACAGTATATATATATATATATATATATATATATATATATATATATATATATATATATATATATATAAAACGACTTGAGGGTTAGGGGCGGATTAAGTGAGTTAGGGTTAGGGTGCAGGTAAGATAAGTGTGCGATAGTGACAGACTTAAGGGTTGGGGTGGATTAAGTGAGTTAGGGTTATGGTGCGGGTAAGGTAAGTGTGGGATAGTGACGGACCTTAGGGTTAGGGTTTGGGTTAAGGTTAGTGCATAGATAGTTGTGTATATAATGTTTAGTGTAGGTTTGTAAGGTTTTTGGTGTGCTTGTGTTGTGTGTGTGTTTTGGGGAAAGGTATTTGTTTTGTTGATTTCGGGATTGTGGTTTGTCAGGCATGTGAAGTTTTGTGTTTGTGAACTTTTGGTTTCTTTCGGTTTTATCGTGTTGGTTATTTTGTTGTTGGTGTTTTGGTGTGTCGGTGTTATCAGGTAGACCCATATATATATATATATATATATATATATATATATATATATATATATATATATATATATATATATATATATACTGTATTTCCACGGTGGTGGTGCTGCGGTAGCGTTGTCGCCTCACAGTAAGACGCTGTCCGGTTCAATTCTCAGCTAGAGCATCTTCTGCGTGGAGACAGGCGTGAATGGGCGTACCTTCGTTGAAGGTTGTGCATCAGGGCTGGTAACTCAGTACGTAAAAATCAACTACCAATCATTAGCGAACCGGAGTTCCGCTGTGGCGACCCCTGACCGGGAAAAGCCAAAAGACACAGCAGCAACTGTATTTCTACTTGCCCCCCTGCTTATATGTAGGGTCTGCTCATGTGTTTGTCTTTTTGTGTTTGTATGTGTTTTATTGGTTTGTAGTGTAGGGAAGAAGGTGCATGTGTGCTTTTTGTGTGTGGAGTATGTATGTGAGCAGTTGTGATTTTGAATTTCACGCTTTTGGGATCTGGCGTTTTTCAGTGTTCGGCTTTACAGTCTCAAGATACTGTATTTCCATATTTCAGTATTTCGGGATTGTAAAGTGAAACTATATATATATATATATATATATATATATATATATATATATATATATATATATATATATATATATATATATATGTATATATATATATATATATATATATATATATATATATATATATATATATATATATATATGTATATATATATATATATATATATATATATATATATATATATATATCTACTTTACATGGTCGACATTTTGCAAAGCCGGAGACCATTTGGCTGAGACCATATGATTGACTTTTGAAATGTTGATTATGTTAAAAAAAAAGAAAAAACACAACAATAACTCATTTAAGCATTGCTCCTCCTCCCACACCCCTAGAAACTTAAATATACCAACTTTGAGATCGCACTACAGTGCGGAAGATGGAAATCTTTCCATTCCACACTGTATGGAGATGCCCATTCCGCATGGTCAACATTTCAAAAGTTGATCATATGGTCTTCAGCTTTCTGAAATGTCGACCATGTGAAGGGGACCCATACATACATATATATATATATATATATATATATATATATATATATATATATATATGTATGTATATATATATATATATATATATATATATATATATATATATATATAATAGCAGAAATACACTTCAGGATACTTTAAATTATTACATTTATGAGAAATTATTATATTTGTGGGAAATTTTACCTTGCATACAAAGTAAATACAAGAAATGGGACAAGGAGTCAATATGCATATAACAAAAAACAGATTTTGCCAAAAATGTCCAAAATGTAGAAACATATTTTAGACATACTTAAAACCCTAAATAAATATAAACACACACTTAATTATAAAAAGTAAATAATACTAGAGAAATAGAAACCTACATCATATTATATTTATCCCAGACAATAACGTAAGTTAGCCAATAGGTCAAATTATTAAATCTGCCTAGATTAGTATTCAGTACTTAGTGAGTAATAGAAATTAAACCGACATAGAAGATATACTCAAAGAATTTAGAAAATAGTATGAAGTAGTAATAAAAGAAATGAAATACAGGCAGAAAATACATGTGATCCATTTTGGACAATAATGTACACAACGGGTCATGTGATTATGCTAAAGTCCTATTAACAAAACAGGTCAGTAGAACAGACATTATGCAACAAATATAGAAATTAAAGGAGAGTAATGATCCAGGGAAAAATGGGTTAATTCTGCAAGTTTATAAATTGTTATTGTAATTATTGATAGAATAAGAAATAAAATTTCACTTTTGCTATAAAAAATGTAAAGTAGCATTAATGTCAATAGACAAGTTCAGGACGATATAAAAAATATAATAACTCTGACAGACTACGTAAGAAACAAGACTGAAAAGGTAGCAACTTTTAGTTTAGACACAGAAAATGTTTTTGATAATACAAATACATAATCCCAGTTTATTTTGATTAAAAAATAATTTTACCCAAACATTTATAAACTTTGAGTTTGATATAATCATAATTAAGCCTTTGTTAAAGTAGGCCTTTATCTCTCAGAAGCAAAAAACATTAAAATGGGCATTAGACCAGTAAGCCCACTGTTGCCTGTATCTTTCACCAGTATAGTAACTAATGCAGAGCAAGAGGTACAACTTCTATGGGCTCAGAGTGTTAGGGGGTGTGACTGGCCATTCATCATCTTGATCAGTCTTTGGTACAATACCAGCTTTTAAAAGCCAGTATTACATTTGTGGTCAAGCCTGAGTACTGTACCTATCCATGTGTGGTCTAACCCATAGCAAACTTCTTGCTGCATCTTTTTTTCTTTAAATAAAACTGAAGCATGGCAGTGCTCCATGCACAATATAAATTATAGTAACTGTTTGCTAGATGTATAGCAAGCAATTTGCTACAGTTTAAAAGAAAAAAAATTGTTTTCTTTTTTTTCCCTTCTTTTTACTAAAAAATGTGAAGAAGGAGGCTGCTGGAAAGGGCACAGAAATGGGACCTGAATGGCTGGAGCAGAGAGAGGTAAGGCTGCCACCCATCCCATTATTAGCAGGACACTAATCAGTTGAGCTACTTTATCTCATTGCCAGCTTTTAAAAGCCAGTATTGCATTTGTGGTCAAGCCTGAGTACTGTACCTATCCATGTGTGGTCTAACCTGTAGCAAACTTCTTGCTGCATCTTTTTTTCTTTAAATAAAACCGAAGCATGGCAGTGCTCCATGCACAATATAAATTATAGTAACTGTTTGCTAGATGTATAGCAAGCAATTTGCTACAGTTTAAAAGAAAAAAAAATGTTTTCTTTTTTTTCCCTTCTTTTTACTAAAAAATGTGAAGAAGGAGGCTGCTGGAAAGGGCACAGAAATGGGACCCGAATGGCTGGAGCAGGAGGGAGGTAAGGCTGCCACCCATCCCATTATTAGCAGGACACTCATGGGTTGAGCTACTTTATCTCATTGCCAGCCATGTAAAACAGTGGGACTTAAAAAATCCAACTTTTCAATCACACAACAAGTCGCTGCAGTTCATGAAGAGGACAGGGATTGGGGAAGGAAGAGCCCTATAAAGATCATGGCAGTAGAGCATTTCTTATTAGTGCTTCTACAGCTGCTAATACTAAGAATGAGATTTGCCTTTTTTTCTAACAGCTAGAGTCAGCCAGCCACTCCAGCAGCCACAGCCAGCCATCCAGCCAACCAGCCAATCCAACAGCCATTGCCAGCCTGCCATCCAGCTAGCCACTCCAGCCGCCAGACAGACAGCTAGCCACTCCTTCTGCCAGACAGACAGACAGACACTCTAGCAGGGAAACCAGCCAGTCAGCCACTCCAGCAGCCACAGCCAGCCAACCAGCTACTCCAGCAGCCAGCCAGCTAGCCACTCCAGCAGCCATCCAGCCAGCCAGCCACTCCAGCAGCTAGTCAGCCAGGAAGCCATTCCATCAACCAGCCAGCCTACCAGAGAGCAAATTCAGCAGACAGCTAGCTAGCTAGTCACTCCAGGAGCCAGCAAGCTAGATAGCCAAGAAGTCAGCCAGCCACTCTAGCAGGGAAGCCAGTCAGCAAAAAAGCCACTCCAACAGGAGAGCCAGCCAGGCAGCCCAGCACAGACTGTGACTATAGTGATAAGTAAGTATAAACAGTACGTTATGGCTGTAGCATTTTAAAAAGTGGGAATATTGTGTTTTATTTAAATTTTTAACTTTTTGAGATTTGCAGGTAATGTTTTTTAAAAGTATAAAATATATGTGTGTGTGTGTCTATATATATATATATATATATATATATATATATACAAAAAAATAAAAAAAATAAATAAATAAATAAATAAATATATATATATATATATATATATATATATATATATATATATATATATATATATATATGGGTTCCTATGACTTCGTCGACAGTTCATTTCGTCGACAGTTCATTTCGTCGACAGTTCATTTCATCGACAAGCATTTTAGGTGGGGGGCTTTGCCCCCACACCCCCCACACCCCCCCTAACTATATATATCAACTCCAGGGTCGTACAACATTGGGGAAGGGGGCAAATGCTTGTCGATGAAATGAACTGTCGACGAAATGAACTGTCGATGAAATGAACTGTCGACGAAGTCATAGGAACCCATATATATATATATATATATATATATATATATATATATATATATATATATATATATATGTATGTGTGTGTGTGTGTAATCTATAGTTGTTGCGGTTGTTTTGGGATGATTTGGAAGTAGTAGTTTTTAAATGTTAAAATGTGTGTATAGAAGTTTATTTTTTATATTTCTGGTGGGGACAATCTTTGTGGATAAATTGGTATTTGTAATGTTATTGTGGCTTGGTACTTTTTTGTTTAGAGATGGGAATGCTATCGGACAGTTTCCACTTTCTGGGTAGAAATGTGTGTGATTTATTTTTAATGCCATATTCAAGAAGTTAAGATGTACTGCTTTGGGTATTTATTTTTAGTGGTTGTTTAGGGATGACTTGCAAGAACTACTTTTAAAAGTGAAAATATGTGTGTGCATAACTTTGTTTACCCCATGTTCCCTCACAAAATATAGTGCATTTGGTATTCTACTAGGTACATGTTGTTATGGCTGTTTAAATATAGTTTGCTTTTATAAGTGGAAATGTGTGTAATTTATTTTTAATACTGTCTTCAACAAGTTTAAAATGTACTGCTCTGAGTATAGTACGAATATGGCTATGCTGCTGTTGGGTCTATTCATTATTGTATCATTCTGCTGGGTAAATTAGTGCTATAAATTTATTTCTATTTTTCTTAATTGCTGTGTGTGACAAAAAGAGGTACTGCCAGCACAGCTAGCTGGAATTTTTTAAATAATTATATTTCATTTGTGAATATCAAATTGATTTATACAATATACTTGTGTTACAAATGTATTAGAAATGTGGGTCATACAAGATGCTGGTGTTACAAATGTATTAAAAATATTTGTCATGTGTATATCAAACTGATTTGTGCAGACATTTGTGTTGAAAAGTTATTTGTAAAGTGCTTGGGTTTGAAATCTATGCACAGTGTGTCTTACTGGAGAGAAGAGAAATGTACATGCACCATTGCAACTGTTTAAATGTATATGTTTTAACCGAGGAAACTGGAGGGTTAACCTCAGTCCAACAAACTTTAGAAACATATCTGAAATTAAATCACTTTATAGGCTAGACCATAAAGATGCTATCTCACAGGTTTCAATGTAGCCAGAGACACAATGTCTGTACTAGGAAGCTTTCTGTATTGTCTTTGGGTTGAACTAATTACACTCTGGAAGCATGGAGGTATGCAATTGTATTATGAATTCCAGCACCAGCCAAAGATCTGAGCACAAGCCTTCGTCTGTGTATTTTTACAGTTAGGTGCTAAGTCCTGCCAGCTTTCAGCAATTGAGGTTTGCATGGGAACTAGAAGTCAGATGACCAGAAGTGATGTCATTCTGCAAGCTATCCCAGTAGTAATATTGTAGATATCATTTTGAGAAGTCTGTTAGTGATACAATCTTGGACCCGACAACAAGAAGAACCATTGACCACATCATCTGCCTTGCTCTAATTAAGTTATGAGGGAATAGTAACACTCTTAGATATAGTCATGAATATAGTGAATCTTAGTTTAGACATTGTTTTTCTTTATTTATTTGAGACAGTCCTTCAGTGTTGTTTTAAATATTTCCTGTGATTTTGAACTCTGATGTCACTGTGAATATATACTTATTATTTTTTTGTTCTTTTATTTTTATTATTAAATATATTTAAACCTTTCATTGTGGCTTATCTTTGTAAAGATATTTAAGTCTTAAGAGTACTTGCATATTTATTTGGTGACACTGGCAAGGAGTCAATAAACTCCATGCAGGAATAGTGCTATTCCTGCACAGAGTGAACCGTGTCCATTTCCACATAACCTTAATAGCAGTGCGTCTTGCATATTCATAAAGGCGCGCTACTGCTAAGACTAAGTGGACATGAACACTCCAGGGGGCATGTTTAAATAGTGCCCGCACATCTAACACATCCCCCTGTACTCTCAAAGTGGTGTACGGCACTTTTTAAATGCTTTTCCATGTCCGCGGACACTGAAAGAAAATATAAATAGTAAAACAGTGTCCACAGACACTGAAATAATCAGGAGGTCTATAAATAAATGCAAGAGGGTGTGTGACAGGTATGTCGACCTAAAGCGGTGGAAGGGGGCACTCTTAGCCAAGTGGATCTAAGATGTATGGGCACGGAATGCTCCAGTAGTGTGTAAATATCAGTATCAAGTAGTTTGTACCAAAGTCTAGCCTGAGTATGTGATAGGTATGCATAATGTTTATTTTTCTCCCCTATAGCTGCAGCAGAGAGGACTAGCAACATTGAAGCCCATGCTGACAGACTGTTAAGGTTGCACTGACAGGCTGGTGAGTACAATCTATCTTGCAGTATATAGTGCAAATAACTAAGAATGAGTACATTGTTTACTGCCAGTAGGTATCCTGTTACTGTGTTAACCGAATAAATAAAGTTTGTCTGACTAATATTGATCTACACAATATGTAGTACTAAAGCACTGTGTCATGTCACTGTAATAAAGATGTATACCACAAACTGTTGTGTTTACTCTGGTATGTTGTTGTAGAAATAGAATGTATATAGGTTCTCCACAGCAAATATGACTTTGACAGCATGCATTAACTGAGGTTGTTCTGAGAACCAGCTATTAAGAAAAACTGTAGGTTGTGGAGCTGTAAAACAAGATATAAATAAAACATGAAATATTTACTACACTAAGCTCTGAACCCTGAATAGCAATGTGTAATGTATCACAGTGTGTCCCATGCAGAATTGTCATGTGTTAACCTTTGCCTTCCAGATTGTATTATTTCAAAGGATTAATGCACAGTAAACTATCTGTCATGCATGCATCTCAGGATTACAAGGTCAGACTGTATAAAGAAGAGATTATTAGGCAGAAAGCAGTCAAAAACAAAACAGCAGTTACCCAGTACCTCAGTGTGAAGAGAAATAGCTTAGTTGTTAATTTTGCACATACAGACATGGTTCGAATCCAGGGAGTGGTAGTAAGGTGTGTGCATATTTACACACAAGGAATCAGGAATAAATGTAGAAACAGTCATGTAGTGTTAACAGATATTTTCTCCACAGGTTGTACAGGTAAAGAAATGTTGGTAGTGGCTGTATGAAGGGTATACTAATACACTGTGTACAACTGTTCCACTATCCAACCTCATGCCTACAAATGACAGCAGGGTAGGTACATACAACATGCACTCTTCCCAATACATGACTCTCAAGTGTCATACTGTCATGGCTAGTGGTCACTGCTGCCAATAACCCAGGACATAGATAGGAAAAAAAGGTAAAGTATGCCAGTAGCACACTCACATAGCAGTGCAGGCTACCCATTCTGTGCCAGATATGTAACTCTAACATATACGAGCCCTCTCTAGTCATGTATCCAGAGTTCTCACAGTTTGTCCCATACCATTCCAGGTTGACAGTTTAACAAGTATGTTTGTGCTACAGAAGCTATGGGCCTTAGGGAGATGTAAAGTGAGGGCAGACCCATAAAGTATTGAGCAGTACTGTTGTGAAAAATAGAAGCCTAAACTGATGTTAATGGACTTTTCGTCTCTCCCCCACCCCTTATCTGCATCAATAATCATCATTCATGTACTACAGGTATGTTGTTCTCAAAACCTAATGTTGGGACTTGTGTTCTATTATTGTTCATATATGTGATTGGTTGCATGTTAACATACCTTGTTCAAATACCATTGTTGGTGGCCTGTTCCTGTCAGTGTTACTGGCAGGCTGTTACAATGCATACCATTGTTCCATTTACACATGTGTTCTGTTTGCTATGCAACTGTTTCAAATCTGTTTTATGTGGTTAATTGGAACACCCACACAAGTTGTTATAACTAATTTTGAAATGTTTTGTTCATAACTAACCAATATATTTTGTAAAACCTCAACACCATAGCATATTTGAAAAGACAGATCCCAGTGGATCTGCCTGTCCTGCCTCATCTGGCCATGACATTGGGCCACAGCACATTTGGGACCCAACCTGGAACTGCCTTTTCTGCTGGTCTAGCACCACTTTTGGGAGGAACCGCCTCAGGGGATGGGGCCCATCCTCCCCAGGCAGAGAGAGGAGACCATCACCCACCACAAGTTCCAAGGTATGGTGCGCAGTGTCATCCGCACAGAGTTGGATTGACTGTGTCAAATGAAGGGCTGCCTGGTGCACCTCGAGAGGCAGGCTGCCCCTCCTGTCTAGCCCCTAGCACAGCCACCTTCAAGGGCATGAAGATGCAGTGGTGACTGACCAGGGGTGAGGACCTCAGTCCCACTGTATCCATTTGGGGGCTCATGGGCTTTGGATTCCCAACTACCCTCCCTGTTAAAGGTGTTTACCACCTCATGGGTCATATACCACCCCTGTCTGCTGTCTTGTCTGTCTGTGAATGCAACCTATCCTACCTAACCTACCTCCACAAACTTACCTAGAGCCCTTCCCCAACATCCCACTCTCACATTAAAAAAATTGCATCTGTCCCGCAAAAAAATAATTGCCCCATAGATAGCTCTACATTTCACCCCATGTACAGTGAAATTAATCAATCTACCCATACAATTATTTTGCAAATGTCTGTTGCCAACACCCCTGCCTGTGGGATATGAGGCTGTAAATTCCAAATGCTACACATTATTCACAGCTGTTGCTGCAGAAGAAATGTAGCACTATGGTCCTTTCCTACACCTGTCCTGCACATCCCTAGCTGGTTTTCCTAATGTTTTACCCCCTTCTTGCCTCTATTTCACCACTTTTCCTATCACCATTTTTTTTCTTTTCTTTAATTAAAATTAGCACGGGTGTAAGCAGGAGTAAGAGCTGCTAAGTGAATCTAAGAGGACTTAACCATCTGTTAGCATCGCTTAGCTTCACACAAAGCTATGCAAACCCACTTACAACTGCTTAAAAGTGCTTTAATCTCTCTGTCTCCATTAGCCCTTGTTCTGCCCAGCAACAAAATAATTAGCCTTGCCAAGTCTCCAAACCAGGACACTGTGCACTATAACCACAGCAATGTACCACTACACCATTTGAGCTGTGAGGATTTGTAATGCTTTTACAAACATATCCTGCATTATGGTCATTTAACATTAATGGGACAAAAAGTCATCACTACCAAGTCTTGAACCCAGGACCCCATGTGCTGCAATCACGCCAGTGTATCTCTACACTATCTGAGTTTGTAATGCCGTTACAAACATATCATGCACTACAGTCATTTAACATAAGGGAAAAATACATAACCATACTACTGTTATATACATATATATATCTACATAGATAGATAGATAATGGGTCCGCTTCTAAATCTTGAAAGCGCATAGTCTTGAAATACAAAATACTGAAGCCAAAATCTTGAAAGATCAAAATACTGAAAACTCAAAATACTGAGTTTCATAATACTGAAAAAACTACAGGATAGTAACATTTACAATATCTCATCAAAAGTACATAGATAAACAAATAAAATACAAAGCATAATAGTTTACTCAAACTATTAGCAGGGGGCAATCCCCCTGCATCACCTGATACTTAAATATATCAACTCCAAGATCACACTTTACTACACTAAGATGAGTTATGTTGTGGTATAACAAATTAAAAGGGAACATGGCTAAGGTTACAACAGGCACTCATGAAGCACGTAATGGTATGTTTTGCACTCATGAAGCACATAATGGTATGTTTGCCATTTTCTTCTGTGGAGTGCAATCTTGGAGTTGATATATTTAAGTAGCAGGGGGTGCAGGGGGGCTTGCCCCCTGCTAATAGTTGGAGAAGAGCAATGCGTTTTCTTATTTGAAAGTGTTGGTGTACTCTGTTTTTTCAATATTATGAAATTCAGTATTTTGAGTTTTCAGTATTTTGAACTTTCAAGATTTTGCCTTCAGTATTTTGAATTTCAAGATTATGAGCTTTAAAGATTTAGAAACTGACCTCTCTCTCTCTCTATATATATATATATATATATATATATATATATATATATATATATATATATATATATATATATATATATATATATATATATATATATATACTCAACCTCCTACTGCAAGACATCTGCAAAAAGCCTGACAAAGTGGGGGGGGATAAAGGACAAACAATAGTGACATAGTTGAAATATGGCTGCTATAAGCATAGAGGTCTGCTAGAGTAGCATGGTTAGGTTTAGCATATATTTTCTGATATAGTTCAGGTCTAAAACACAAATGATTGTCATCATGTACATCATCTCAGTGATTTGTCAGAAACCCACAACTGGTATGGGGACCAAATGGGTCTATATTATAAGCTTGAAGGTTGAAAACATCGAACACCATATGGTCGAAGTCTTCAACCATCGAACTGATAATAACAACCCCAAAAAAAGACAAAAGTACCCTAATGGGTTTAAGCAGGGGGCAAACCCCCAGCACCCCCCAACTGGGGGGGATGCACCTCACCTCTACCCCCCACTACTTAAATATACCAACTTCGAGACCGCACTACATTGCAGTAAACTGAAATCTCCCCTTACAGAGATTTCCGTTTACACATTCGACATTCTCAGCATTTGCTATTCTCGTGTCAAGAATATCGGATTTGATATTGTCAGCTTTTGAGAATATAATATAGACCCGGACCAAACATATGAGCCATGCATCTGGACAGTGTATAAACAGTGTATAGACATCTGAACAGTAGAGAGGTATGACTGCAGTCATGTAACAGAAGGGAAAAAACACTGAGAACTACCAACCATTTCACCCATCACATTCTGAACTACAGTCATACCAACATGATACTACCCCAAATTAGCTCTGGGAATTACTCATGCATTTGCAAATATATCATGTACTACAGGTATGTAACTGTAAGGAAAAGCAGACATTGGTGAGAAATTGTCCACCCATAACTGTTTGCACCACAGTCACACAACATGCCAGTACCCCAGCTGAACCCTAGAGTATAATGACTGTTTGAACAAACATATCCTGATTGTCAGTCACACACTACACTGACATATACTGCTCCAGGTTACAGTCTACTGGAAATGCTGAAATGTTACAGAACATTTCTCAGTCTGCCCCTACAAACATATACACCTGATAGACCAGCAACTGTAGCAGCATGCACAGTCAGATAGAAAAGGATCTATGACACTCCCATCTGCCACTCTCCCTCCTCAGCCCAACAAACATTCACACACTACACTGCTTCACAGTCTTGACAGTCTGTTAACAATGGACAGACACACATAACTCTCAACTGTACAGATTTCCACAGAATGTCCAGTGTGTGGTACCATATTTATGGCCACTGCTGTATATCACTTCCGTGAGTCTGCTAAGTCACTGGGATGATATCAGAAGTAAAGTCACTAAATCATGATATACCATACCTCTGAACCTCTTACTGCAAGACATCTGGACAAAGACTGATATACTTGGGGGACAGGGGCTGAAAAGAGGGACATATCTCAAATAATGGTGTTACAAACTAAAACAGTTGCTGCTGTTGTTACAGGATTTGTTGTAACATAACATCTCTGAAGGATATGATGTCTGAAACACAAATGGATGTCAACATGTACTGACTTCACTCCTCACATGATCCTACTGATTTCTCAAAAACAGAAATTGTCTGAGGAACAGACCAAACATAAGAGGCAAACCTCTGGGCATTCTGCAGACATCTGGACAGTTGAGAGGTATGTCAGAGACATACAACTGTCAGACGTCAAGTTCATGCAGAAAATGCATGTCCAGACAAAGCTTGTTAATCTAGGAATCTTCTACATGTACAAAATCAGTGAGAGACCTTCCTGATCCGAACCACAAGGACAGGGAACGAAAAAAGTATGCCAGTGAGTTATTCAAGCCAAAAGTAATGTAGATGTAATCCAAATTCGATAATTCAGCAAATAAGACTCCAGTCAAGTAAAACCAATGCAGCAAAAGTTTTATTGACCAAACAAAAACAACGATAAACACGAGTGCTTTCGCCTGGTCTTACCAGGCTTTTTCAAGTGTGACCAAGATGATAAAAATAACCAGCCTATTTATAGCTGGAAATGTAATTAATTAATTGAATGCGTTAATACAATAATTGTTTCAACCTTAATGATAAACATACGTAGTTAAAAAGTAGTTGCCAAATGCCTTAAAGATTTTAAGGCTAATGCTTAAAAATATTCTTCACAACCACATAACTAAGAAAAAAACACAAAACATTCATTAAACCGTGCATACTTAAAAAATCATTAATTTACTTGAAAATTGTTAAATACATAATATAAAACCCATATCTATGCTAATAAATAAAAACTATTATAAGCCTTTTATGAATTGGTCAACTAATTTCAAAGATAGCGTTTTATGCTTGACCAGGGAATAAAATGAATCAAAACGAGAAGGTGCCCACTTGCAAAGAATAAAACATGCTGAAATAAATGTTAAAAAATAATAAACAACTGACAACACATCTTCCTAATGTTGCCAACTAAAATGTTTAAAAGGGAAATATATTAAAGCATGTTTCTTCTCTTTTTGAGAATGGAGGCCAAACTAATGCTGTCATTAAGTCCCGGATATTTTGTTGCATTTAATTTTAGTTGCCAAATTAACTCCCTGGTTTCAAGAAGAGTTTCCCAGTCGCCACCCCTTTGATCCTGTTGAATTTTCTCAATGACAAAAAATTTTAAAGACATTTCTGGACATACCAATAAATGCTTATAAAAAGCGTTGGTTTGTTTATTTTTACTAATTTCGTATAAGTGTTCATAATTTTATCGATTGAATCTTCTACATGTATAACAGCAATACTTACTTACAATCTGTACTCAATTATGGAACTTTGTCCCCCATTTTGTTGTGCTGTCTCCACATTTCCTGTTCTGAGAGATATTTCCACCTACCTTTTATGAAACTGTAGCCCCCACACCTCCATAATGTTCTCCTCACAGGCAAGGAAAAGGGGCAAGGCCCACAAGAAGGACTTAATTACAGCACTGTGTTACTGTGGTATTGGCTAATGAAAAGACAATACAGCTGCTCTGCATGCAAGTAGCAAGTGGGAGACACTGATTGGTGCACAAGCCATCACCTGCTCATGAGCATTACCTACAAAAGGTAAGATGCTGCAGGTCTGAACTCATCTACACAGAGACAGACTGCAACTGCACAAACCTAAACATTAGCATTATTCTGAGGAAACACTTCAGCACTATAACAGGTATGTCAATCAATTAAGCATGTAATGGAATGTAGAAGGGGGTAGCCAATAATGTGAAATAGGAAGTTAAACACTAGGTTGCAACAAGACTTGCTGGACTCACATGTTACTACCTGGAACTTATGGACATTCCTGCTGGCCCTGTCTGCAGTGCCATAGATCACAGATCTGGTCCCTGAGTCACCCCAACAAAAGTCAGCTCATGTATGACTACTACTGGAGTGTCTGTTGTCCAATACTGACTTTGACACTGCTAGGCCAGCTACCTGGGATGTTATAAATATTCATGTCACCTGTGAATGCTACTATGATACATATGCTTGTCCTACAAATGTAAGAGACTTATATGGGGTATGTGCATAGTACACAACTGGTGCAGAAGTGTGTGTTGAACTGTATGTTATATACTGAGCTCATAGCTTGCAACTGTCCAAAGTGTTGCAGACTCACCACATGTTTGCCTCATATTTGTAGTCAATGCCTCATACAGTTGTGTATTGTCTGGCAAATCACTGGCAACCCAGTAAAGACTGAAGTCATAACATAATAGCATACATTTGAATGTCAGATGTTACATCATGCAGACTATTCCTGTGAATGCAAAACCGTCTTTGCTAGCAAATATGTCTGTTACAGCTAGATTTATAAAGTGTCACTATTTTCCGGCCTTTGCCCACCATTGATGTGTGCCTTTGTGCAGATGTCTTGCTCTATCAGGAGCTAGGGGTCTTAGCATGAAACTCATGTCATTGCAAGTGTACCTTGTGCTGGAGGATATGTGCAGTCACTGACACCTGTTTCGCAACTGTGAAGGGCACACTAACTTTGCCAGGTTACTCATCCCACCATACGTTTAGACCCCAAATGGAGGGCTGCAAAGCCACAGGAGGTAGAGTTTTAAACACTACCAAACATATACACACATACAGGCTGACCAAACAGTATGACACATGGGAGACATCCCAAGTGCAGTTAACTGTTGACAAAACACCTACTCAAATCATAGCTACTACAGACTTCCAACCATGACTCTGGGCACCCATGACACCTATCTGGACTTGCTTGGATCTGTGAAGATTCAACCATCTACCCTGCTCCTGGGTGACTTTAACTACCCAACCATAGTGTGCATGACCTATTCTACCTGAACGTGAATGCACAAAGATTCCTCAGCTTTGTCAATGGCAATGCAACGGATCAGCTGGTCAACACTCCGATGACAGGTGGAAATATCCTGTACCTGGTCCTAACCAACAGGAATAACCATTGTAGCACTCCTACAGTGTCATCCCCCCCTTTGTAAGATCTTACCACATAGCCATCACTGTTGAGGTCACTATCTCCCCTGCCCCCCCCCCATCAGGGTCAAACAAAAAACTTTACAAAAATTAATATAAATCTCCTCAGAGCAGGTAGAAGTAGCTTCACAGCCACCATCTCATCAGCTGGAACAGCAGTAGTTTCCAAGCCCACACCACAATACTATGTCAGCACCTACATAGCTGTATGGACTCAGCAATACCTGATAGGATATCATCTCCCTCAAGGTACAGTAAACCTCTGTGGTGGACAGTAACAATACACAAATACCATAATAGGTGGAAATAATTGCTGGACAGGGCCAAGAAGGAGCAGGTGCCTAACTGGAAGCAATGTTACCTTGGTCTGAACAAGCAAATAAGGTCACAGGTGAATTACCCCAAGGCTATCTTTGGGTGCAAATTGGACACATCCACCAAGACCAGTCACTAGGCCTTCCACACATATGTCTGCATTCCCAGAGGCAACACCCAAATCTGCTCTATAGTGGTGGACAGTAACATGACATACACATATGGCATATATATACCCAACTTGCTCCAGACAGGTTAAGTGCAAACATCATCCTTTGTTCCCCCATTGGTACACATAGACATGCACAGCACCTGCCCCCCTCCCCTCATCATCAGGAAGCAGGTCCATAATCCCCTCACAAAGGCAACATACAGAAGTCTCCATAGGCCTGATACCATCCCTGGCTGCATCCTACATGAACTCAGGCATGAGCTCTCAGCTCCATTACACACTGAAATCAACCAAAGCCTGAGCACCAGTGTCATCCCATCTGCACAGAGGACAGCCACTGTCAACCCTATACACAAAAGTGGAGCAATCCACTGACCCAGCCAATCATATGCACATCAGCCTAACTAGCCTAATCTGCAGGGGCATGGAAGGCAATATCAAGGACCTTAAAAACAGGGGCATCAGCAACCTCAAACTGCTTGAGCTCACACAGTGTGGTATTGTCAAGGGGAGATCAGGCCTGTTAAGCCTGGTCAACATCTCTGAAGTGGTCAACAAACACAAGGACAAGGGGAAGATGGTGAACACTGCCTACATTCTCCTAGCCCAAATCTCTCACAATAATCCCCAGGTGGCCATGATACATAAGCCTACACAGCTAGGCATCAACCTGTATGTTACCAGATGGGTAGCTAACTGGCTCAATGATAGTACCCACTTGGTCAAAGTAGTGGAAGCCACCTCTATTAGTAAAGTCTTACAGAGTGGTGTACCACAAGGATCGGTCTGGGGGCCTCTACTATTTGAGATATTTGTTTCTGAGATACAAAACCAGTGGTCTGTGGCGGACAAGGTTTGCAGAAGATTGCAAGTTGGCCACTGTCTTACATTCTCCTACTGATGTGAGCACCTTCCAAGAGGGCCTTACCCAAATTAATGACTGGTGCAAGAAGCACTGCCTCAAACTGAATGCCAGGAGATGCATAATTTCTCCTGTTGTGGTAGATGCCAACCACAATAATTATGACAGTAATAACAATGTACTGAGCATGCAATCAGGTGTGAAGCAACTTGTGCACCAAGGTTGGTAGCAACCTGACAGTTTCCCACAATGTGGGCACCATTGTATGGAAGGATGTCTACACTGCCAACCTCACAAATGCGGGTATGTTATCCAGGAACCAGGGGGCCACAACATCCCTGTACTCCACCCTTATCAGATTCATTACCGAGTACAACTCCTTTAGCATGTAGCTTGCCAAGCAAATACAGTAGTTGCAGACACCACAGAGGTTCCTGACCAAGCAATTCAAGGGTCTGCAACACCTATCATATACAGATAGGCTGAAAGCCCTGTCCCTGTACTCAGTCTCATACAGACATGTATCATCATAGGTGACCTTTGTCTGGCATACAAGGCCATTTCCAAACCAGCCTTGATGGTGTTTCTGCAAATCCGTAAGACAAACCCCACTCATGCAACATTTATGCAAGGCCCTCACCTGGTCTATGACAGATATAGTACTTGGTGGGATAGTGTAGTGTCCCACACAATGCACTGTCTGTATAATACACTCCCTCCCCTTGTCTAGCAGAGTACATGAATATTCCTCTTGAAGAAGAAGATGGACGACTGCATGGGAAATGGAAAAGACACCCCTGGGATCCTGCATGTGTCCCAGCTGGACAGGGGAAACAGGTGTTGGCTTTGAAGGGACATCTGTACAAGTCTGGGCTAGGCTTACGAGAGTATCCATGCCAATAGCCTGGTATCATCTTATGAAGCTATGCACCTAGTACTTTACATGTTTCCTGAATATACTGCAGACTGTCCTGCAATGCTGTCTGTAATGAATCCCTGTTACTCTGAATTGTGTAGGTACTGCAGTGATAGGGTATTCTCTTGTTCCTTCATTAGTTATTATCACATATCATTACACCTTGTCATTGTGTCTGGTCAGTATAGCAGTAAGTCAGCTCTTACATTACTTGCATATGCACTTGGTGACACTGTATAGCTCACTCCAATAGCCTTGGTCATGGTCACACTTACCATTCTGCTAATAGGATCATAACACAATAGGATTTGTCACCCTTTGTTGAAGGCCTTTACAGTAACTGTTAAGCAGATGGATTGTGGCAGTCAGAACTATAGTAAGGTATGGCCTGAATGGCCCATAGGTGGCAAAGATGTGCCAGACTTTACCAGGGGTGTGTGTGTGTGTGTGTGTGTGTGTGTGTGTGTGTGTGTGTGTGTGTGTGTGTGCGTGTGCGTGTGCGTGTGTGTGTGTGTGTCTGTGTGTGTGTATACCAGAAAACATAATACTGCAGGCTATTAATTTACATATGTTGTCTTCCACTCGCAGGTGAACATGGGGGCTGGTGTCTGTCCCCCTCACAGCCTGATGTTAGTGTCTTAGCAGACTCTCAAAATGATGGTGGTCATAGTGAGGCACAGGTGAGGTTGTCTGGGCCTGAATCTGTGCCATTGGATGGTATCCCACCTTCACCCACAATGCCCCCGCACACAGTCAGTATGCCCACACATACCCAGTCCCAAGCAGCCACAGATAATGGACAGTTGGTGGTGACTATGGCAAGTGTGAGTGTAGACACTAGCCATAGCCAGAGGCCAGGCGAGGTCACACACAGGCAGATGGAAAAAGGTGCTCGATGGAGGACTGCTGCCCATCAAGCCCCTGTCACAAGTGCCACAGCAGGTGTCACCGGATGCATGTTAGGATCTGGCATGGAGGCACAGGCGTGTACTGACCTCAACACAAGACAGATGTTCAGGATCATGAATGCAGCACTTCCTGCCATGTGTGACGACCTCCACTGCATTTTTGATGCTAGATGTCATTTCACCGATGTCATGTATAGATGATGGGGTTAGACATTGTCACTGTTCGACCGTACAATATCTGTGCTTGAGCATGTGGTGGGAGTAGGGCATCAGCCAGGTAGACATGGGTCAGCAACATGATCAGCTGAGAGCCCACATGGCCATACACATTCACAGTCCTGTAGTACCAGTACCACCAGTACTACCGAAGGCAGGGTGATGTCCACACCACAACGGAGCAGGCCATAGGCACGTGGTCCTGGCCAGTCCTGTCGGGGATGCAGATCCATCAGACAGCAGTCACCATCGGGGAGTAGTATTGCATCTGTCCTTGGGCCTGGTGGTGCCAGTGAGACTCCTGACAGGACCAGTTCCCACATCCCTGCTGGGAGACAGTGAACCATGCTATATATGGTCCATAGCTGTCCAACATAGACCTGTGTTGAGCATCCATATGTCTTGATTGTGTGCAAGCAAATACTCACACAGCTCTATCACAGGCCAGTCACCAGCAGACATGCACAGCTCCTCTGCATGGCACTGTTGAACACCACCCCTCCAGACACACTCACACACACACACACACACGCACACACACACACACACACACACACACACACACACACACACACACACACACACACACACACGCATGATGTCAACCATATGGCCCATCTAGACCCTCTGGCAATCCCACAGCACACCCTGTGCATGTGATGGTACTTCTGCCACAACCCTATCATCCATACCATCGACACAGGGACATGCTCATATGGGTCTGATGCACAGGGTGAATATAGTACAGTGCAGTAATGTAATGTTGTCTATGGGCATACATCAAGGTATATGTACCTTGTTAGCCATGATGCATTATTGCTGTTAGCACTGCTGACTGACTGTAGTGTCCCATTCTGTATTCTGTTTGTGTTCTAGGTGTCTGTGTGTCTGCAGGCTGTGGGCTTGCCGACAGTAGCAATGATTAGTATGGGAGAGTGGAAACACAGTGACCTTTTCATAGCCAAGGTACAGCTGTATATGTACATGTTTACTAGGTGTGTTTACATGCAGCAGTGTGTGAGGGACAATTGGGACAGACAGTGTGACCTTGCATACATACCCTTGACACAGACAACTAGCCTTCATACATGTCATCTGGGTGTTCTGTAGAACTGCAGGCTCACACATACAGAGGAGGTTACTTGAATACTGTCACTGGATCCCTCACAAGCTTAGCCATTACTTTAACTGCAACAGATTCACCAATCAGCACCTGTTGCCCCTTCCATTTCTGTCCCATCCACTCAACCTTCATGCACATGATAAGGCTATGCCTGGTACTGTGTGTGACAGGTGTGAGGTATGTATTCCTGACACAGGTCAGTCTGTGTTAGTCTAACCTGACAATCACCAGCATGTGTGTCTGCTAACTCATATGCATGTCTGGCTTGTCATGCTGGTAGTGCACACAGAGTCATAATCCTGTACATGGGGCAGCTGTTGAAGGGCTGAGCACAGCCCCTACCTGTACAGTCTTATGAACAATAGTGCTAGACACATAACACAAATAGCACAGAGGTAATGTAGTGTTGCAATGTCTGCCACTACTATTCAAGTGGATGACAATTGCAGGGGCTGTTAGGATTGCCAATTCTGAGTTCAGAGGCCCTTAACATGGTAGAGCCATCTGACACACACACACACACACGCGCGTGCACGTGAACACACACACACACACACACACACACACACACACACACACACACACACACACACACACACAGACACACACACACACGCACGCACACTGCTTCATGGGGACATGCATTGAAGCACATATGCACATGGAGATGACATTTCTCAGAACAGATGACCTACCCATCTATTTATGTACAATACACAGTGATACGACCATTGCATGCACCACAGTGTAACTGTGCTTGTTCGGTGGATGACATCTGTATGAGCTGAAACTAGGTTGGCAATGGGGGAGTTCACAGGGTGGAGGAGGCACACAAAATGGTATAGCCATCACATACACACAGTAAAGACAGCCACAGGGGCTGTGCATACAGAAACACATACACAGCTGCCAGTAGACATATTAGTAACCCTACCTATCCACTTGTATGTACTATAGTGCTACGTACACATGACATGCTCCACACAGATTATATGCCTGTGACATAACACACAACCTGTTACAACAAGTAATCTTGTGAATCCCCTCATGGGTGGTGGGATAACCACCAGAAATAGTGACTGGTCTCATCTACTGCTCCTACAAACCTGCACAAGTGATAGAGTGACAGACGTTGTAGCAACATGATGTGTCAAGATTTTGTAGCAGCATGATGTGTCAGTCAGGTACAATGTCTGCTGCTGGCATGTGTGTCACTATGGTAACTGTGACATATTTGGCAATGATATTACAGGAATACTCATTGTTAGGGTACACAGACCACTTACAGGTTGCAAACATGTAGATATTCCATATACAGCTGTACAGATGACTAGTTTGGGCTGTATAGTGTTACATGGTGCATGTGAGACAGATGCCATTAACAGGCTCTTTAAAGTAATGTCATGGGTAGGGGGTCAAAAGGCCTTAAAAAGTATAACATACACACACACCACAGGGGATATGCTTCACACACTACTATAGTTGTCAGTATTGAGATTAGAACCCCTACCTAATTATTTGTACTATAGTATTACTCAGTTATTGAACATGCCACAGAGCTTAGAGGGCTGACAGCTGTATACAGGTACAAAACGGTGAATGACATCATTGTAAAGTAGGGTAATGGGAAGTGTACTGGTTGGTACATGCCTCAAAATGGTATAACCCACACCCCCAGAGGATGTGATTCTCACCCAAACACACACACACAGGGAGGATATGATTCTGTCTCTCTCACACACACACACACACACACACACACACACACACACACACACACACACACACACACATGCACAAAGTATCACAGTTGCCAGTATTGAGTTTAAAACTCTACCTATCCAGTTATGTGTACTACAGTGTTATGAAGTTTTCAAACATGCCACGGAACTTATAGAATTTAACAGTGTCCCAAGGTATGTCTAAGGTGAATTACATCAAGCACCCTTGTAAAGTATGGCAATGGGAAATGTACTGGGTGGGAATGGTATCAACATATATTATCCTAGAAGCATCTTCACACACACTTATACACACACACACACACACACACACACACACACACACACACACACACACACACACACACACACACACACACACACACACACACACACACACACACACACACACACACACACACACTTACCAGAACTGAGAATAGAACCCCTGCCTATATAGCTATTTCTACTATACTGTTAAATAGTTATTGTACATGCCATGGAGCTTATAGGGTTGAGGACTGTCCAAAGGTACTTCTGAGGGGAATGACATCAGCAGGACTACTAAAGTAGGGTACTGGGAAGTGTTGTGGGTGGGAAAGTCCTCAAAATATGCCATCCTATGAACATGTACATTTGCAAACACTTGTATACACATACACATTTGCCAGAACTGAGATTAGAATGCCTGCCTATCTAGTTATTAGTACTATACTGTTACATAGTTATTGCACATGCCATGGAACTTATAGGGCTGAGTGCTGTCCAAAGGTACTTCTGAGGGGAATGACATCAGCAGGATTGCTAAAGTAGGGCACTAGGAAGTGTAGTGGTTGGGAATGGCCTAAAACTGTTACACACACTTACCAGGAGTGGGATTAGAACTCCTACCTATCTAATTTGTACTATAGTGTTATGCAATTATTGCATGCATGCACTACAAAGCTTAGAGGATTTTCCAAAGGTACTTCTAAGGTGAATGACATCAGCAGGACTGCTAAAGTAGGGCACTGGAAAGTGTTATGGGTGGGACAATCCTCAAAATACTCCATCCTACAAACACACACACACACACACACACACACACACACACACACACACACACACACACACACACACTTACATTTGTCAGGACTGGGGTTAGAACCCCAACCTATCTAGTTATTTGTGCTATAGCATTACACAGTTATCATATGTGCTACAGAGCTTATAGGGCTGAGGGCTGTCCAAAGGTACTTCTAAGGTGAATAACATCAGCAGGACTGCTAACGTAGGGCACTGGGAAGTGTTATGGGTGGGACAGTCCTCAATATACTTCATCCTACAAAACAAACACTTGCACACACATTTGCCAGAATTGAGGAGATAATCCCTACTTATCTAATTGTTTCTACTATACTGTTGCATAGTTACTACACGTGCCATGGAGCTTATAGGGCTGGGGCTGTCCAAAGGTACTTCGAAGGTGAATGGCATTGGTAGGACTGCTAAAGTAGGGCACTGGGAAGTATACTGGGTGGGAATGGCCTGAAACTGTTTCACCTACAAACACACACATACACACACACACACACACACACACACACACACACACACACACACACACACACACACACACTTGCCAGGACTGAGATTAGAACCCCTACCTATTTTAGTTATTTGTACTATAGTATTACACAGTTATTGCATGCACTACAGAGCTTATAGGGCTGATAGGTGTCCAGTGGTACTTCTAAGGTGAATGACATCAACAAATCTTGAAAAGTAGGGGAATGGGAAGTGTACTGAGTGGTAACAGCCTCTTAATACTCAAACCTACAGACACATACACACACACACACACACACACACACACACACACACACACACACACAGGCAGGCGATGTGATGTTATAACCCCCACCTCAGTACAATTACACAATGGAGCTTACCTTCATGCTGCCACATGTGACTAGTTATGACTGGTATGCCATTGAACGCAGCAGGGCACCACTCTATGCTATTCAGGGTATCCTTCTGTATGACTCACTCTCTGTGTGTGCCTCCCTGTGTGTGTGTGTGTGTCTCTCTCTCTCTCTCTATCACTGTCTGTCTCTCTCTTTTCCATGTATATGTGTGTATATGCTGGACATATTATTCTACGTTGTCCATATATATGTCTGTGTATCACATGCAACAGATACAGATATATCACATACGGGCCACCTACAGCTAGCTGAGGGTAATCCTGTCTGATGGGTGTGTGTAAAGATAGTTAAGGTATACATAGCTGTGTGTATGCAAAGACATATATGCACAATACAGTTATATAGTCCAATGTGGGTTCTGACATGGGCTGTGATTCTCTAAGTGTAGGAGCATGACCTTCTATAGTAAGAGTGGGATTCCAGTCCAGAGATAATTGTACTCCAGTCTGGGGTTTTGTGTGCTACAGCCATACCTCTCAACAATAAACAGGAAGATGCTAGGGGTACATGGTTTGTTTTTGCAGACATTTTCTGATATATCTGAAGTCTGACACTGGAATGTATTTTGTCATTACCTAGAGACAGACATCCTCAGAGCATCACAGTCCTTCACCAGAGGAATACAAGATGTATGATGCACAGACCAATATTATGAGCCCAACTATAGACATTCTTTCCCAAAAGGCCAGTAGAGAGGTGTGGCTACAGCTGGTTGACTGATGAAGCTGTGTAAACAGGTCTATATTATAAGATCGATGCTTGAAAACATCGAACAACATATGGTCGACACCATATGGTCAATGTCTTTAAACATCGATCTTATAAAAAGAAAACAATTACCCTAATGGGTTTAAGCAGGGGGGCAAGCCCCCCTGCACCCCCCACATGGGGGGCTGTGCCCCCCACACCCACTGCTACTTAAATATACCAATTCTGAGAATGCACTCCATTGCAGTAAACAGAAATCTCCCCTTACAGAGATTTCCATTTACATGCTCAAGATTCTGAGCGTTCCATATTCGCATGTCGACAATGTCAGACTCAACATTGTTGGCTTTCGAGACTATAATATAGACCCATGTAAACAGTCCACCAACTTGGTGATATACTGGCTGGGAACCTCCTGCTTGTGTGGTATTCTTCTTACCTGAAAAGTCCTAGCCGGGTCCATACCTCTCAAGTCTACAGTTTTTGGCGGATTGTCCAGGGGTTTGTCTAGAAGTTTCATCCAGTCTACATACACTTGTGTTTTTATGGCAAGTTAGTTGCAAATAATTAAAGACTTGTTGTTGTTGTGTCTTTTGGCTTATCCCGGTTAGGGGTCGCCACAGCAGAACTCCGGTCCGCTAATGTTTGGTAGTGGATTTTTACGTGCCGAGTTACCAGTCCTGACGCACAACCTTCATCGAAGGCATGCCCATTCACGCATGCCTCCACACAAAAGACGCTCTAGCTGAGAATCGAACGGGACAATGTCTTGCTGTGAGGCGACAATGCTACTGCAGCACCACTACCGTGGGTCTGATGTTACCAAATAATTGACGGAATAAGGAATAAGTAACAATGATTTGAGAACACTTAAGCAAGAACTTACACTACCATTACATCTATTATTCACTAGGTCACATAAATATGGGGAGATTCCTCAAGATTGGAGACATGCACTTATTAAACCTGTCTTTAAGGGAAAGGAGAGTAGGACAAACCCAGAATCATATAGACCCTTAGGTCTACTTTCATGTTGTGGAAAATAATGGAGAAGGTAATACTGGATAAGTTATTGTCAGAATTGGATAGGTTGGGACTTGAAACCATATATCAGCATGCATATGTTGAAAATAGATCTATTACCACCTGTAACATGATATTCTATAACAATATAATAACTATGAATGAAAGATTGTGCTGTGATGTAATTTATATAGATTTAACTTCAGCATTTGACAGGGTCATATACAAAAAATGATCGATAAATTAGTACAACTAGGTACTGATGTACTCTTGATAAGATGGATGGCTGCATGGCTTACAAATAGGACATGGCAAGCATCACACACCAACTGGACAGGTGAAATCCTTGGTTACAGTCAAGGTGTCCCACAGGGCTCTGTACTAGGCCCTTACTTGTTTAAATTGTATCTTTCAGACCTTACTTTTTCATCTGAGGTGTTCTACAGTCTATATGCTGATGACCTGAAATTGGGTAAACTGATTACAAGTGTTACAGATAAGGCATGTCTTCAAAATAATTTGACTAAATTGACCATTTGGGCACAGGAGAATAATATGTTGATAAATACATCAAAAACTAAGCATATGAGATTTGGGAGACATAAACTGAAAGGTGAATATTTAATACAGCACACAGTGATTGAAACTGTAGACTCATTTATGGACCTGGGTATATGGCTAGAGTCAGCTACGAGTTCTTCTAATCATATCAACCAATTGGCTAATGATAGTTATAGAACTATAAGTTGTATAAAAATATTTATAAAGTCTAGGAAATCAAACATAATGAAGTCATTGTTTGTTAGTTACATTAGACCCAAACGTGAGTATGGAATAACAATATGGAAACCCTATAGGAAAACAAGCATGAATAAACTGGAAAGAGTACAGCGGAAATATACTAAGGGCATCCATGGATGTGAAAATCTAAGTTATTGTGAAAGACTAAAATATCTGAACTTGTACAATGTCTCTTACAGATATTTAAGAGGAGATCTTATTCAGGTATATAGGGCATTTAGGGACAACTACCTCTTGGAATGTTTGGGGTTATCAAAAAGTACTAGAGAATCATCAGATAACCTATGCAGAAGATTCTATAGAAATAAGAAGTGTACTAATTGGTTCTCTGACAGAGTAGCTGATGCTTGGAACAGACTACCAAATTACATTAAAGCAAGTACTAGTTTAGATATTTTTAATAATAGCCTGTACATTTATTATGGGAGCAAGTGCTTTGGCATATTGGCAAGCTAGAAGGGCTTTAATGCCCATGCTTGAAACATTTGTATGTATGTATGTATGACAGACATTAGTGTTTCAGACTTCATACCTTCAGACAATTCCTGCTAATGCAAAACCTGTTATTCTACCAACTTTCTCAGTTTATAAGAGCAATATTTACAACACGTGCCTATTGTTGGGCCTTTGTCCAACTTTCATTTATGACTTTGTCCAGATGTCTTGTTGTCAGAGGTTGAGAGGTATGGGTGTGGGTATAGAGTGCATTGTACTGTGCAGAAATGTCCATTATACGTGTAGTATATTCCACATAGCACTGTGTGACTTCCAGTTATGTCAGTGGCAGAGCACTACAGAGTAATGTGGTGAGCCATTGGCAGACAGTTGTGTATAGGTTGATAGGTTGATATGACATTAGTAGGGTATTGGCCCTGAGCAGATGGGAGTGTAGCCCTTGTTAGGCAATGTTAGCACACAGAGCCCCTGTCCAGCAGGGACACAGGTGGAATCACAGGACTGTATTTTGTGTTTCCTATGCACTTATACAGGGAGCACATCACTAGCGGTATTGAGGCAATTGTCTTGATGTGGACAGGGAATGTATTCCACAGATGTGGGAGTGTGTGGGACACGTATCTGTCACACTAACAAGCCATACTGATAGCACAGACCAGGTTGATGCTGCACCTATGGGTTGATTGAGTGGGCCTTGCTTTCCAGATGTGCAACAGTCCCATCAAGGCAGGGTCTGGATTGCTTTGTATGCCAGACAGTGGTCGCCTCAGCAGAGTCTATATGGCACAGGGTAGAGGGACAGTGCTGTTATCCTATCTGTGTAGGGTAGGTGTTTGAGGTTTGGTTTAACAGCTTATCATTTGCAAGGCCCCGGTGTGTAGACTCTACATTGTCTGTGGTGTGTAGGTTTGTGGAGTTCTCATGTGATTTCACCTCTGAGGTGTCCATTGTTTGGGTTTATGTTTTATTGCAAACCTCCACTTACATGGGTGCGTGTTGTGTATTTGCAGGTGATGTTTACTGACTCCTTACACTGCATGGCACCTATGTTACTACACAATCTGTTCTGGTGTGCACATTCTCCATTTGTCTGGCCAGTGGTCCCCCTTCCCCTTATGTGTGTCTCTTTGTCCTTCTGTAGTCCAGTCACAGGCTTTTCCCACAGTGGCTGCTGTTATGTATTTGTAATTCTGATCTGAGCAGGGTAAATGCCAAAACATCACACACAAGGGTGTGGACATCACACCTCTGAGTGTACCTGTTTACCAGGTTGCCCATCATTGCACCACTACATTTACTGTGGTCCTCAGACAGTTTGTGTTGCTATATGTTATTATGAGGCTACATGTTGGTCTAGCTGTCAAACTGTCACAGAATGACATCTGGACAGGCCCATATATGACAGTCAGACAAAGGCACACACATGGGGACAGGGTGTTACTACTGTTCTGCCAAACATAGATAGTTGAGAGAAAAGTTTGCTATTTGCTTGCTTTCTATTTTGGGTATGACAGCTGCTCCCCCACTGTCTACCATGGATGTTTTGACAAGACCCTTTCTTGTTTAGAAAATATTTGGCAGGCAAATGCAATGTTAGGACAAGCAGAACAGATATACAAGGCATACTTGTGCTCCTTCTGTAACAACCTGTCATTCCAGGGGTATGAATGTTGGCCAGTGACATGTCAGTGCTGACACAGTAAGTTGGCAGCCTTTTATGACCTGGCAGTACACTGACCTTCAGGTACCTCCTGCCCTACTAGGCACCATACCTCCCAACTATTTAGAGCCAGACATCTGGACAAAGCCATATCTAATTTGGGGACAAAGGTCTAACTATAGGAGCCATATTTAAGTGTTAGACTTACAAACCTAGAAAGGTGATTCTATAACAGGTTTTGCATTAGCATACATTTTCCTAAAGGGTATGAAGTCTGAAACTACAATCTGTCATTATTTTCTGACTTTAGTCTTTTGTGATTTGCCAGTGATTTGCCAGACAATCACAATTTCATGGTAAAGAGACCATAAATATGTTGCAAACCTCTGGACATTCTCCAAAATGTATGTACAGTTGAGGGGTATGCTAGGCACTGTGTAGGTTACTCTGAGCTGTGTACTGTCCATAGGTGTGGCACCTGTCCCTGACCTGTCCAGCTTTCCTGCAGTAACAGATATTGACATCTGGACAGTGTGTACAACTCCTACCATAGCTGTATTTGACATGCAGAATAGTTGGCACTGCAGTTCTTGGAACATGGACCCTGTCAACCACAGTACTGTACCTAGGCCGCTAAGACACTTCAGCCAGGAGTAAGTGCAGGTCACATACTGACAGTACTGACCACACATATACATAGTTCATTGACCTCTGCATATTGTGGACATGCAACAATTTGATTGGGACAGCCCTGGGAATGTCTGCTCTGCTGTTTATACCCTAAAAACGTTACTGTTACTGCATTTTATGGGAACATAGGTGTGTGGGAGGCACACCTGTCAGCTATCCACATTTGCACAGACTGTGCAGATGGTCCCTTTACATATTGGTTCTATTTAGCATAGTATGGTGCCGGTCTTGGAGACTACAGGCATATCACTAAAGACCACATGTTAGATTGTAACTGCAAGACCTGCTGTGATATCACTGTGTAGGTCTGTATGGGAATATTTCATCATTGTCCCCCTTTGTGGGCTTTTGCCAGACATTTCGTTATAGTTTTCTATGGCTAACTTGCTGGGTGAGGCTGAGGGGTGAGTATGGGACCCCCACATTGACATCCATGCATGTGATCTATGACCCCCCAGTTTGTTAGCCCCCCCACACACACACACACATATACTGCAGTGAGAATTATCACCTAGGACACTACTGCACTTTCTGGGGAAGCCAGTATTAGGCAGACATTTTCTGTTGTCCCACATAGCTGTCAGTTGTCTGCTGCTATCCTAGTAGGCCACCCCATTCCCTTGCATGCATGCAGCGATACCATAGCTATGTTACCACAATGTATTACTCCATTCATTTATCTTTAAGAAGACTGACTTACCTTGTGCCTGCGACAGGTGTGAGGATGGTGCTTGAGGGCTGGCTCTGTTGGATGCATGCAGTACACAGCCTATACATGGTAAGATGCAGGTAGTCTGTGTGTGGCATCCATTTTACTGTGTGTGCAAGTCAGAGAGAGGTGTCAGTCCCTGGGTCCCTACATTGCCATTGTTTGTACTATGCATTGTCTCTTTGCCAAGGCCTCTGTCTGCCTACAGGAGCAGGCTCAGGGGGTTCCTCTTCTGAGTCCACCAGTGCCTGTGGTGGCCTTGGCAATGGTGGGGGGCTGGGTGGGCCTTCCCTGTGATGTTCTTGCCGCAGCTGTTTCTGCAGGATCATATTGCGTAGCATGGCACATGTTATGAATATGTGTGCACATGTGGCTGGAGAGTACTGTAGGGCTTCACCAGATACGTCAAGGTAGAGGAACCATGATGTGAGCATCCCAAATACACACTCTATAATGTTCCTGGCTTGTGTGTGAGCCTCATTATGGCAGTCTTCAGTGTGTGTGTGTGTGTGTGTGTGTGTGTGTGTGTGTGTGTGTGTGTGTGTGTGTGTGTGTGTGTGTGCATGTGTGAGTGTGTGCATGTGTGCGTGTGTGTGTGTGTGTGTGTGTGTGTATTTTTGATGGGTGCCATCATCCATGGCTCCAGTGCATAGACAGCATCCCTCACCAGATGATCATATGGGATGTCCCCCCGGCAAATGCCTGGTACAGCTGTGAGGCATGCCAGATATGGGAGTCATGATAACTGCCAGGACTGCCAGCACACACATTCATGACAATGCCCTGGGCATTGCACATGACCTGGCAATTGATGGAGTGATAACCCTTGCGGTTGACATATGCTCTACCCTCTTCACCGGGTGGTGCCTTAATGTGAATGTGCATGCAGTCTATGGCACCTAGTACCTCTGGGTAGTCTGCTACATGATGGAAGAGACACATATTGCTGGTCCTTTCCTCACAGGTGCTGGGGAAATATATGTGCTCACAGGCATGTGTTCGCATGACATTCAGGAACTGGTGGAGTACCCTGGATACAGGATGCCTGTGAGACCCCCGTTATGTCTCCAGTAGGTCTTTGGAAGGTACCTGTAGCTATTATTCTTAATGCTACATATACCTTGGTTTCAACTGGGATGTGTTCCCCTCTGTTGGCTCTGGGTCTGAGATGAGGCCGGCACAGCTTGCAGAGTTGCTGAAGTAAGTCCCTGTCCACCCTGTAGTGCTTTAGTATCTCCAGATCATGTAGCACCTGGTAGGTTACCCTGTGTCTGAACACTCTTCCCTTCTTCCTCAGTCTGGGACGGTTGTCAGCATTATCCTCCTCACCTCCTTCAGCCTCTAGCACATACTGATGAATCAAAGCTACAGCAGCCCCTAACATTTTGTCAGATACAATTCTCAAGTGTGTACACCAATGGTGCAGAGTTTGGGGGAAAAAACAGACTGAAAGGTGTTTGCATACTTTATACTGGTGTGCTGCAGATGCTGCCTGTGTGAATGGTTGACTATGATACATTCCACCTGCTAGCTATATTATTAGTACTTGAGTACATTTTTCTGCTATTTCAAAGTTTTTTTTCTTTCCATTTCTGCCCCTTCTAAGGCCCCCGGTGCACCGTGTACACCCACTGCTCAAATGTACACAGTTCTGATGGTCCTTGTTGTTTTTTTTTAAATTGTTTCTCTTGTGTTTAAGCCCCGCAGTGCAGTGAGCAAAGCCCCGAGCAGAAAAGACCGTCCCAGGGATGCAAACATGCTCAGCTTTTTATGAACTAGCTCAGACACACCCCCTTGCTTAGCTGTGCTTAGCTAATTGCAAGTAGAGGCAGCAGAGCTCCAATGTGCTTACACCAAGCATGACACACCCGTTTTTATGTCAGCTGCTTCTCCTGCTTACACTGCAGCATTATAGCTCCTACATAGTTAGGTGCAGGTGGATATGTTCTCCCATTTTGCTATTCAATAAATTTAGCTCATTTGCATACCCCATTGCCTTAGTCCCTTGTTACACCACTACACCACAGCCTATCTCTTTAGCAACCAGTGTTACCTGTTGTTGTTTTGGTTCTCCATGCCACCCACTATAATGGCAAAATTCAGTTTTCACTTAAAATTGTCTTTTTACATTTCTTTTTTTCGTATTTTCTGCCCAATCTCATTTGTGCACCACTGCACTATGCTTAAAAGGCCGTTTTGTTTTTTGCAGAAATGTACATGGTTAGTAACCGAATACATTTCTACAACAGACACTGCTCTGCCATGGATGCCTGCCTGCTTACTGAATCGCTAATTCACCTCATTTGCATGGTTTTCACCAGCAAATGATATAATTAGCATTATTCAGTGGTGTCTGTGTCAGAATAGTGCTGGCAGGCTCTTGCACGCCCCCAGCCTTGTTTACTGGATCGCTCGGCAGCCATATTCTGTACAGAAGCTGCTGCATAATTCTGACATGGAGATTTCCCTTTACTGAATCCCAGCCACTGTGTGGGCCACTCCTAATAGCCTTGCTCTTCGTTAAACTACCATTTGTATTAGTATTAATATTACACAGTAAAATTGAACACCCTTTATTAAGGGCCTTAAAGTAGCTGGCAAGGGGTTGTGGTGGCAGTGGTATCTACCTTATAGTCTGGACAGAAGGGGGCATAGCTAGTAATCCTGTGCCAGCCTTCCCCAGGTGTGTGTGTGTGTGTGTGTGTGTGTGTGTGTGTGTGTGTGTGTGTGTGTGTGTGTGTGTGTGTAAAACAAATCTCCAAGACTCTGTGTGTGTCAGCTACTTGGGCAGGGGCACAAAGCACTGGTTGGACAGAGAGAGTGTTGGAGGAATTGGCTTGGAACCCTGGCTAAGGACTCAACTCTATAGCAGTACCAGTGGGGAGTCTTACTGGGGATCTGGAGAAAGACGGTGAAACCAGCCCCCGACTGATTTTGGTCTCTGTGCTATTAAGGGAAACTACACTTGATGCAGAGAGCTGCATCTGGAAATACTGTGTGTGCCAGTGAATGTCCTCCACGGTGGTGGTGAGGACGGAGGCTCCTTGATTACTATTCCAGTAGTGGGACATCACACTGTGTTCAGAGGTAAACGGGGTCCATAGGGTCTGCTCTGCATTGTAATTTATTTTAGAGTAGCTGTTTAATTTATTTACTGTTACAGCTGAGTAATGTGTGCATTTTTGCAGCAATGCTTCACTTTTACTGTTAAAACTGCATAATTTAAATGGTTTGTGAGATTTCAGTACGTTGTACCCATAATCCCCTTCATCACTCCTGTAGTGATGTCATGGCAGAGAGTATGGCCATATCATTTTGCTCACATCCCCATGCTCTACTTTTGCCCGCTTAAAAAGTGGCAAACCTAGAGGAGGAGCTTGTCTTCTATCTGGCCATCTGGTTAGTCTAGAATAATATACATCTCAAAAAGGAAATTCTTCCACAAAAGACACAATGCTGCCCCATGATGGGAAACACACCAGGATGAAATATATCACAAAATGTTATTCTTCTGGTACCTCAGCTTTTCACCTTCATGGAATAATACAACAATAAAATCACATCTCTTTATACTCCAGAAACAAAGCACCATTAATGCATTAAACATTTCAATCATTCAGTAATTAAATAATTAGTTAAATACTTCATTAAATAATTTAAACAAGTGAGACTATAGCAAAATAGGGAAACCCACAGTACAGAAATGTTGTGATATATTTCATCCTGGTGTGTTTCCTATCGTGGGGCAGCATTGTGTCATCTGGTTAGTCGGTCAGTAGAAGTAATGTACTTTATTTTTTTACTCTTCACTTGAAGAGCTGTGGGGCTGGTGAGCTAGTACATGGGACTGGCACAGGGTTCTGTTTGAGCCAGCTATGCTAATGCTTTTTATTCTTACTATGAAGACATTAGCTATTATTATAAGAACTAATAGACCGAAAACACCAATTCACAAACTAGTTTAAGAAACAAAGACAAATACTGTGAACACAAGGCGACTGCAGAAATATAAAACTTTATATATAATAAAATCACAAGATACAGTACAAAAAGACTAAATTTAGCACTTTCGTCAGGTAAATTACTTCATCAGAATTACTCAGTGTTAAACAACTCTCGTTTAAATAATCTACCTGGACAATCATCTGAAAGACTAAACATCACTTCCTCTTTAATATTAAGAGAAGTACTAATCCCTAAAAATTCCCTTATAATAATACATAAAATACACTACTGTATAAATATAAACAATGCAGCTAGAAAGACACATGTTATAAATGATACAAATTATACTATAAAATACTTCTCATATCACATTACAACATAAACATTGATTTTAGTCTTAATACAGGGGACATAGAAATTCTATCATTCAGTCCTGGAGGATGACATACATTTAATTTAATTTGCCATTTTAATTCAATAAATTCTAAGTAGTCATTCACCGGTCCACCTCGTGGTCCCAAATCAACCTGCTCCAGTATAAAAAATCTAAAAGAATGACAAAGCTTAGTGCAAATATGTTTGTACAATGCATTTCTTTCCGTTTTCTGCTTGATATCATATAAATGCTGATAAATCCTTAACCTGAGTGCATTTTTGGTTTTCCCCACATAGTAACTTTCACAGCATTCACATAATGCTATATAGACCACCCCTTTACTATAGCAGTACATTTTTTTCTTTGTAGTGATATATCCAAAATGTTTCAATTTAATTTTAGCAGTGTCCAATATGTATGGGCATTGAGAGCATCTTCCACATTTAAAAGTGCCACCCTGCCCTATATTGTACTTATTCCTTTCAAAAAGCCCTTTAAACGAGGTGTCCTTCCTATATACAACAATAGGTTTTGTACCAATTCTTTCCTGCACATCCAGATCTGCCTCAAATATTTTCCAATATTTTTAAATAATATTCCTAATATCAGAAAAATAAGATGTATAAGTAAGGGCAAGTGCACGTCCAAAACCCAAAGATCTATCACTACTATTATCTTGGCTACCCAAGTCAACCTGAGTTAATAGTGGGGTGAAATAGCAACTAATTCTCTTGTTCTTGACTTCCTCAAAAATATTAGTGACAAAGGTCTCAGGGTAACCTCTCCTTAAAACATGGTTTTCATATTGTCCCCTTCCCTCTCAAACTCGTCCGTATCAGAGACCATTCTAGCCAATCTCACATATTGGCCTTTTACAAGGGCCTTCTTTTGGTGCAATGGTCCTCCAGGACTGAATGATATAATTTGTATGTCCCCTGTATTAAGATTAAAATCAAGGTTTATGTTGTAATGTGATATGAGAAGTATTTTATAGTATAATTTGTATCATTTATAACATGTGTCTTTCTAGCTGCATTGTTTATATTTATACAGTAGTGTATTTTATGTGTTATTATAAGGGAATTTTTAGGGATTAGTACTTCTCTTAATATTAAAGAGGAAGTGATGTTCAGTCTTTCAGATGATTGGCCAGGTAGATTATTTAAACGAGAGTTGTTTAACACTGAGTAATTCTGATGAAGTCATTTACATGACGAAAGCGCTTAATTTTGTCTTTTTGTACTGTATCTTGTGATTTTATTATATATAAAGTTTTATATTTCTGCAGTCGCCTTGTGTTCACAGTATTTGTCTTTGTTTCTTAAACTGGTTTGTGAATTGGTGTTTTCGGTCTATTAGTTCGTTTACTATGGACGGAGGTGAACAGCTGTGTAACACGGACGGCACAGATTTACAGACCGTGCTCAAGTCTGTATCAACACTTGCACTTACAGTGGCTGAGATATCCAGGAAGGTAGATAAACTTATGAGTGATTCTATGTCTTTTACTCCAAGTATCACGAATAATTCGCAATTATCTACTTTTTCTTCAATAACCCCTGGCCAAAGAACGGGTTACCATAGCGATGTTAGTGAGGGTGGTACCAGTAGTAACAACTACTCAAACAGACCAGCCCCACAGACTGAGAACGTTCAACTGGTACGTTATGACAAGAATTTGAATGTTTCAGTGGAGCAATGGCTAAAAACTGACTTTGGGTTCAACCAGAATGGAAGTACTAGTGCCGGCAACCAGGGAACATTAGACCAACAATTGTTCAACTTTAAAGGGCTGTTAATTAAATATAAAAAACTTCAGCTAGAAAACGAGTATTTGCTTGACTGTACGAAATAAGAACAAGTCCCAAAAAGACTCCGACTATGGAAATATCCTACAGGCTTGCAGAAAGACTCGCATTTACACAAAGAACTGGTGCAGTTCTTTAACAGGTAAGGATGTGAACTATTGCACATTTTAATTGCTGATAATAACAGGAAAATGCCTCTACTGTTAAGGGATATTAATCAGCTGGACTCTAGTATAAAGAACAATTTATTATTTGATGTTAAAAAGAATGAATTTAATGCTGTATTTAATAATGTTAACACTGAATTGCTGGAACTGAAAAATAGAAAGGAGAGAAAGTTGTTAAGGGATAAATTAGACTACGAGGAAGACTTAGCATACCCTGAACCACCGAGGGGGCAACAAAGCCATACTAGGGATAATATAGATACACAAGTGGGAGGACAAGATTCTGAAGTTTATGACCAGGATAATATTGAAGCTGATTTTCCTTTAGAACAACCTACCTTATGGAGATCGGAGAGGCTGATGAATCAGAGACAGAGGAGGCAGGATTACCACAAATATGGGAACAACTGGAACACATATCAGAGATGAATAACATCAGGGGTATTACCAATGCTATTAAATGTAATATTGTCCTAAATAAAACTGGTGATTTTAGTATATATAACTATAGTCAGGCCCAAGTCAACACTGAATGGGCTGATTTACTGTCCAAGGGGATGAATTTTGTAACATAGAGGAAGGGAAGTATAGTTGATTCTATCTTACAGTTAAAACTTTTTACAAGGAAAATTAATTTAGCCTTGTTTTTTCAAAATTTTAATGTAGTAGAGTTATCAAATCTTCGGAGACCTAGTGTATTCATTCCTCCGACCCACCCTTTAATACAACTTTTTGAAGGCTTATGTGAAGCTGATATCAGAAAATTACTAGATAGAAGGAATAATGCTGTTGTCAAAAATAATCTTAGCAATAGAGAAGTATTGCTCTTGAAAGAAATACTTGAACAGCATGATGTTAGGATAATGAAGCCTGACAAGGGTGGGGGATTGGTTATAATGAATATAGATGAATATAACAGTAAAATGTTTGAACTGCTTTTCAGTGAGGTATATTCTGAGGTCTCACACAATGAAATAAATTTAGCCTATCGCAATATTGATTTGGAATTGGAACAGTTGTTATTTAATGGGCAAGTTGCTTTTGAGACCTATGAATATCTTCTGACTGAACATCCCAGAATTCCTACAATTTTTGGAGTACCAAAAATACACAAATCTATCCCCAATCCACCATTGCAACCTATTGTGGATGCTAAGGCCTCAAAAACCTTTAGTATAATTACATTTATTGACATTAAGGTAAAAAATGTTCTTGATAGTCGTACATCAGTGATAAACGATTTGTGGGATTGCCTCACAAAAATAGAACAAAATATGTATGATAAAAATCTCATCCTGGTTACTATTGATGTTTGTGACCTATTTTCAGTTATACCACACCAAATAGGAATGGAGTGGTTTTATGATTACCTATGTGTTAATACTGTGTTTGAGCATGAGACCATCCTAACAATTCGGACCTGTATGGAAATGCTTTTAGAAAATAATTTCCTTACCTTTGAGGGGCACTTGTTCAAACAAAAACAAGGAGTAGCAATGGGTGCGTGCTGTGCACCAGCTTTTGCAAACATTGTTTTAGCACAATGGGAGGACTTATTTGTGGTCAACTCAGAGTTCAGGACTTCATGGGTATTGTATGGGTGATACCTAGATGATATAGTCCTGTTCTGGAAGGGTAGTGAAACTGACCTTAACAGGTTTTTCACCTATATTAATGGTATAACTAGCTTCCTGAAATTTACCATCAATAAAGATTTTGACTTTGTCAACTATTTGGATGTTACTATCAGGAAGGACTACATTAATAACTGTTTTACCTCCCAGTTATATAGGAAACCAACTTATTCAAATACACTATTGCATTTTGCAAGTGCGCACCCATTGCACCAAAAGAAGGCCCTTGTAAAAGGCCAATATGTGAGATTGGCTAGAATGGTCTCTGATAGGAACGAGTTTGAGAGGGAAGGGGACAATATGAAAACCATGTTTTAAGGAGAGGTTACCCTGAGACCTTTGTCACTGATATTTTTGAGGAAGTTAAGAACAAGAGAATTAGTGGCTATTTCACCCCACTATTAACTCAGGTTGACTTGGGTAGCCAAGATAATAGTAGTGATAGATCTTTGGGTTTTGGACGTGCACTTGCCCTTACTTATACATCTTATTTTTCTGATATTAGGAATATTATTTTCAAATATTGGAAAATATTTGAGGCAGATCTGGATGTGCAGGAAAGAATTGGTACAAAACCTATTGTTGTATATAGGAAGGACACCTCATTTAAAGGTTTCTTTGAAAGGAATAAGTACAATATAGGGCAGGGTGGCACTTTTAAATGTGGAAGATGCTCTCAATGCCCATACATATTGGACACTGCTAAAATTAAATTGAAACATTTTGGATATATCACTACAAAGAAAAAAATGTACTGCTATAGTAAAGGGGTGGCCTGTATAGCATTATGTGAATGCTGTGAAAGTTACTATGTGGAGAAAACCAAAAATGCACTCAGGTTAAGGATTTATCAGCACTTATATGATATCAAGCAGAAAAAAGGAAACAAATGCATTGTACAAACATATTTGCACTAAGCCTAGTCATTCTTTTAGATTTTTTATACTGGAGCAGGTTAATTTGGGACCACAGGGTGGACCGGTGGATGACTACTTAGAATTTATTGAATTAAAATGGCAAATTAAATGTATGTCATCCTCCAGGACTGAATGATAGAATTTCTATGTCCCCTGTATTAAGACTAAAATCAATGTTTATGTTGTAATGTGATATGAGAAGTATTTTATAGTATAATTTGTATCATTTATAACATGTGTCTTTCTAGCTGCATTGTTTATATTTATACAGTAGTGTATTTTATGTATTATTATAAGGGAATTTTTCAGGATTAGTACTTCTCTTAATATTAAAGAGGAAGTGATGTTCAGTCTTTCAGATGATTGGCCAGGTAGATTATTTAAACGAGAGTTGTTTAACACTGAGTAATTCTGATGAAGTCATTTACCTGACGAAAGCACTTAATTTTGTCTTTTTGTACTGTATCTTGTGATTTTATTATATATAAAGTTTTATATTTCTGCAGTCGCCTTGTATTCACAGTATTTGTCTTCTTAAACTATTATTATAAGAAATAACACAGATATAATAGGTTTTAAGATAATCAATACACATCAAAAGTAATACTCTTCACAGATGATATTTTATTAACACTTACCAATATAGAATCTTCCTTTAAAGAAGCAGAAAATAAAATTAAAAACTTTTGTGATATTTCTGGACTGAAATGTAATAGTAATACAAATACAAAAATTATGAACCTGAAAGCAAATTATACAAAATTTACAAAGAAAAAGTAAATCACTTAGCAATAAACATAGCATCATCAGCAGAAACAATAATAAAAATAAACACAAATGAAACAATACAGGAACTAAATCATACAACAGATAGAACAAAAACTTTTCTGCACATGAAGATAGATTATTGATTAAATTATATTATTACCCAAAATACTGTATTTTATTCAAACAGCAGTTCTACCCCCTTAAATATCAGATTAGGAAAACAGGTAGAATAATGATAACCTTTTTACTGTATCATAATAAGCTAAGAACAGCGTAGAAAAAACATGGAATAATGGAAAGCAGGGAATTCTGCATGTATAAAGCGATGTTGTACACTACAGGGTAATTCAGTAAAGCTTACAAGGAGCTAATTTCCTTGCAAGCATAGTGCCATGGCTCAAACACGGAGTTCAGAGCCTGTGCGATCCATAAACAAGACTGGGGGCATGCACGAGCCTCTCAGCACTATTCCGGCATGGACACGACAGAATAATGCAAATCACCTCATTGGCTGGTAAAAACCATGCAAATGAGGTGAATATGCAATCCAGGAAGCAGACAGGCATCTGTGTTAGAGCCGTGTCCACAGCAGAAATGTACGCGGTTAGTAACTGTGTACATTTCTGCAAAAATAAAAATGGGGGCATTACAGCTTAAAGTAAAGCATGTATTATGTTCATTAGGCATGCCAATGGTAAAATTGTTGCAAAATTGCAAAAATCTAAATATTTCTTTTTTTGGCAGATTTCAGCCATTTAAGCAGAGTGCAGTGGCGTGCAAATTTGATGGTGCAGAAAATTTTTAAAAATTAACAAAAAGGCAATTCAATGTGAAACATTAATTCTGCCATTATAGTGGGCAGCATGCAGACTCATAACAATGACAGGTAACAGTAGTTCCTAAGGACATAGGCTCCTGTGTAGTGGTGTAAGTAAGGTAAAAGCCAATAGCGATATGTAAATGAGCTAAATTTATTGAATAGCAAAATGGGAGACCATATCTGTGGGTACCTAGCCATGTAGGAGCTATAATGTGGTGGTGTAAGCAGAAGAAGCAGTTGACATGAAAGGGGGTGTGTCATACTTAGTGTAAGCACATTGGAACTCCATGGCTTCTATTTGCACTCAGCTAAGCAGAGCTAAGCAAGGGGGTGTGTCTGAGGCTGTGCTTAGCTGGTTCAAGCAATGATGAGCATGTTCGTGTCCAGGGGAGGGCCTTTGCTGATCAACAGTGTTTATACTAGCTAAAACAGTTTGTGCAGCGTACCACAAGGCTTAAACACAGTGGAAATAAAGAAAAAAAGGAAATAACATAATAAAGGAAATTAACTTCTTCTTCTTCTTTCGGCTGCTCCTGTCAGGGGTCGCGACAGCAGATAAACTGTTTCCATTTCTTCCTGTCCTCTGCATCTTGCTGTGTCACACCAACCACCTGCATGTCCTCTCTCACCACATCCATAAACCTTATCTTAGGCCTTCCTCTTTTCCTGTTACCTGGCAGCTTCATCCTTAGCATCTTTTTCCCAATATACTCTGCATCGTTCCTCAGCACATGTCCAAACCAACGTAATCTTGCCTCTCTGGCTTTGTCTCCAAACCTTCCAACCTGGGCTGACCCTCTAATATACTTATTCCTAATCCTGTCCATCTTCATCACACCTAGTGCAAATCTTAACATCTTCAACTCTTCACGTCAGGCTCTGACTCCTGCCTTTTTGTCAATGCCACTGTCTCCAACCCATATAACATAGCTGGTCTCACTACCCTCTTGTAGACCTTCCCTTTCACTCTTACTGGTACTTGTCTGTCACAAATCACTCCTGATACTCTTCTCCACCCACTCCATCCTGCCTGTACTCTCTTCTTCACCTCTCTTCCACACTCACCATTACTCTGAACTGTTGATCCCAAGTATTTAAACTCATCCACCTTTGCCATCTCTACTACCTGCATCCTCACCATTCCTCTATCCTCCCTCTCATTCACACACATATATTCTGTCTTAGTCCTGCTGACCTTCATTCTGCTTTTCTCTAGAGCATATCTCCACCTCTCCAGGGTCTCCTCCACCTGTTCCCTACTCTCACTACAGATCACAATGTCATCTGCAAACATCATAGTCCACGGGGACTCCTGTCTGATCTCATCTGTCAACCTGTCCATCACCATTGCAAATAAGAAAGGGCTCAGAGCTGATCCATGATGTAATCCCACCTCCACCTCATACGCATACGTCACTCCCACCACAGACCTCACCACTGTCACACTACCCTCATACATATCCTGTACCACTCTTACATACTTCTCTGACACTCTCGACTTCCTCATACAATACCACAACTCCTCTCTAGGCACCCAGTCATATGCTTTCTCTAAATCCACAAAGACACAATGCAACTCCTTCTGACCTTCTCTGTACTTCTCCATCAACACTCTCAAAGCAAACATCACATCTGTAGTGCTCTTTCCTGGCATGAAACTATACTGCTGATCACTAATCTTCACCTCCCTTCTTAACCTAGCTTCCACTACTCTTTCCCATAACTTCATGCTGTGACTGATCAATTTAATCCCACTGTAGTTACTACAGCTCTGCACATCACCCTTATTCTTAAAAATCGGTACCAAAACACATTTTCTCCATTCCTCAGGTATCCTCTCACTTTCCAAGATTTCATAAAACAATCTAGTTAAAAGCTCCACTGCCATTTCACCAAAACACCTCCATGCTTCCACAGGTATGTCATCTGGACCAACAGCCTTTCCATTCTTCATCCTCTTCATAGCTGTCCTTACTTCCTCCTTGCTAATACACTGCACTTCATGATTCACTATCTGCACATCATCCAACCTTCTCTCCCTCTCATTCTCTTCATTCATCAGCCCCTCAAAGTACTCTTTCCATCTGCTCAACACACTCTCCTTGCTTGTGAGTACATTTCCTTCATTATCCTTTATCACCCTTACCTGCTGCATATCTTTACTAGCTCGGTCCCTCTATCTAGCCAATCGGTACAGGTCCTTTTCTCCCTCCTTAGTGTCCAACCTTTTATACAACTCACCATACGCCTTATCCTTAGCCTTCGCCACCTCTCTCTTTGCCATGCACCTCATCTCCTTATACTCTTGTCTACTTTCTTCATCTCTCTGACAATCCCACTTCTTCTTCACCAACCTCTTTCTCTGTATACTCTCCTGTACTTCTTCATTCCACCACCAGGTCTCCTTGTCCTCCTTCCTCTTTCCAGATGTCACACCAAGCACTTTCCTAGCCATCTCTCTTACAAGCTCTGCTGTAGTTACCCAGCTATTCGGTAACTCTTCACTGCCACCCAGTGCCTGTCTTAACTCTTCCCTGAACATCACCTCACAATTGCCATTTTTCAATTTCCACCATTTGATCCTTGGTGCTGCCCTCACATTCATCCTCCTCTTCTTGATCACCAATGTCATCCTACAAACCACCATCCTATGCTGCCTAACTACACTTTCCCCCGTCACCACTTTATAGTCTCCAATTTCCTTCAGACTGGCCCTTCTACATAAGATATAATCCACTTGTGTGCATCTTCCTCCACTCTTGTATGTCACCCTATGCTCCTCCCTCTTGTTAAAATACGTATTCAACACAGCCATGTCCATCCTTTTCGCAAAATCTACTGTCATCTGACCTTCTGCATTCCTTTGCTTAACACCATACCTACCCATCACTTCCTCATCCCTTCTGTTCCCTTCACCAACATGCCCATTGAAATCTGCTCCAATCACCAGCCTCTCACCATTGGGTACAGTCATCACCACTTCATCCAACTCTCTCCAAAATTTTTCTTTCTCATCCATCGCACACCCAAGTTGTGGAGCATATGCACTAACAACATTCATCATTACACCATCAATTTCCAGCTTCATAAACATCACTCTATCCGATACTCTGTTCACCTCCAAAACACTCTTAGCATACTATTTCTTCAGGATAATGCCTACACCATTTCTCCTGCCATCCACACCATGATAAAACAATTTGAACTCCCCTCCGATACACCTAGCCTTGCTCCCCTTCCATCTGGTCTCTTGCACACACAATATACCAGCCTTCCTTTGGTCCATCATATCAGCTAGCTCTCTCCGTATACCAGTCATATTGCCAACATTCAGAGTTCCTACCCTCACTATCACAGTCCTAGCCTTTACCTGCCTTTGGCCATGCCTTCCACCTCTTCTCCTCCTTCGGCCAACAGTAGCCCAATTTCTGTCAGCACCCTGTTGGCCAACAGTACTGGTGGCAGTCGTTGTGAACTCTGCCACTCACAGTGACCCATTCAAGACCCTCAATAATATAGCTGGCAGGTGGAATGTAATATAGTTGCCAATCACACAGTCAGCATCTGCAGCACACCAGTATAAACTATGCAAAAACTTTCAGTCTGCTTTTCCCACAAACTCTGCACCATTGGTGTACACACTTGGGAATTTTAACTGACAAAATGATAGGGGCTGCTGCTGCTTTGCTACATCTGCATGTGCTACAGATTGACAGCAGTGATGAGGATAATGTTGACAACTGGCCCAGACCAAGGAGGAGAAGAGTATTCAGACCTAGGGTAACCTTCCAGGGGCTACATGAGCTGAAGATACTAGAGTGCTACAGGGTGGACAGGGACATACTTCAGTAACTCATCGAGCTCTGCCGGCCTCACCTCAGACCCAGAGCCAACAGAGGGGAACCCATCTCAGTTGAAACAAAGGTATGTGTAGCCTTAGGAATACTAGCTTCAGGTACTTTCCAAAGACCTACTGGGGACATCATGGGGTCTCACAGGCATCTGCATCCAGGGTACTCCACCATTTCTTGGATGCCATGCTACCACATGCCGGTGAGCACATTTATTTCCCCAGGACCCCTGAGGAGAGGATCAGCAATATACATCTCTTCCACCATGTAGCAGACTACCAAGAGGTACTGGGTGCCATAGACTGCACTCATGTCCACATCAAAGCACCACCTGGTGAAGACAGTAAAGTGTATGTCAACCACAAGGGCTATCACTCCATCAACTGCCAGGACGTGTGCAATATCCAGGGCATTGTCATCAATGTGTGTGCTGGCAGCCCTGGCAGCTATCAACTCTCACATCTGGCATGCCTCACAGCTGTACCAGGCATTTGCCAGGGGGCATCCAGTATGGCCATCTCGTGGGGGATGCTGGCTATGTACTGCAACTGTGGATGATGACACCCATCAGAAATGCACACAGACCCACTGAAGAATGCCATAATGAGGCACAAGCACAAGCTAGGAACATTATAGAGCATGTGTTTGAGATGCTCAAGTCATAGTTACATAGCCTTGGCATATCTGGTGGAGCCTTGCAGTACTCTCCAGCCACATGTGTGCACATGTTCCTAGTATGTGCAATGCTACATAATATGATCCTGCGGAAACACCTGCAGCAGGAACATCACAGGGAAGGGGCACACAGCCCCCCACCATTTCCAAGGTCTCCACAGGCACAAAGGGACTCAGAGGAGGAACCCCTTGAGCCTGCCCCTGTAGGCATATGTAGGCATGTCCAGTATGCCCTGGCCTTGGCAAAGAGGCAACTCATAGCACATACACTGACATCCTAGGGATCCTGGGACTGACATCTCTTTCTGACTCGCATACACAGTAAACTGGATGTCACACACATCACCCTACCTGTACCTTACCATGTATAGGCTGTATACTACATGCATCTGACAGAGTCAGCCCTCAAGCACCGTTTGCACAGGCACAAGGTAAGTCACTCTTCTTAACAATAGATGAATGGAGTAGTACATTTTGGTAGCATATCTAAGTATCACTGCATGTATGCAAGGGAATTGGGTGGCCTACTGGGATAGCAGCAGACAACTGACACCTATGTAGGACAGCATGAAATGTCCACCCAATAATGGGTTCTCCAGAGTATGCAGTAGTCCCCTAGGTGATAAAACTCACTGCAGTGTATGTGGGGGACTAATAAACTGTGGTGGTCATAGGTCACATGCATGGATGTCAATGTTGGGATCCCATACTCACCCCTCAGCCTCTCACAGCAAGTCAGCTGTAGAAAGCTATAAAGAAATGTCTGGCAAAGGCCCCAAAATAGGGACAATGATGAAATATTCCTCTTACACACTTACACAGTGATATCACAGCAGGTCTTGCAGCTGCATGAAGTCTCTGAAAGGTAGGAAGTCTGAAACTCAAATGTCTGCCATTACATTCTAACCTTCGGTCTTTAGTGATATGCCAGTATTCTTCAAGACAGGCATAACATTATGCTAAATAAAATCAAAAAGTAAAGTCAACACTGCACAGTCTATGCAAATGTATACAGTTGACAGGTATGCCCCTCAACACACCTGTGTCCCCATAGAAATGCAGTAACATGTATGTTTGCAGGGTAATAGCAGCAAACTGCCCCTGGTAGGTTGGGAGGGTGGTCTAATGGTTAAGGTGGTTGCCTTACAAACACAAGATGCAGGGTTTGAGTCTCACAAGGGGCAATTGGCTAGGCTTAAAAAATGGCTCGCAAGGGCAGTTAGCCTAGTACTAATCTATGAACCTATGAGCTACACATTCCCAAGACTGTCCCAATCAATTTGATAACTTGTCACATGTCCACAATGTGCAGGGGTCAATGAGCTATGTATATGCGTGGTTAATACTGTCAGGAATTGGGCAGCACTTACTCTTGGCTGTTGTGGCTTAGTGACCTAGGCACAGTACTGTGGTTGACAGGTACCATGTTCCAAGACATTCTGTGCCAACTATTTTGCATGCAGCAACACCTATGGTAGGAGTTGTACACACTGTCCAGAGGTCAATATCTGTCACTGCAGGAATGCTAGACAAGTCAGGGACAGGGGGACATACATATGGACAGTGCACAGCTTGGAGTAAATTACACAGTGCCTAGTAGGACAGCAGGTACCTAAAAGTCAGTGTACTGCCAGGTGTTAAATGGCTGCCACCTTACTGTGTCAGCACTGACAACAAGTCACTGGCCACCACCCATACTCCTAGAATGACAGGCTGTCACAGAAGGATCACAAGTATGCCTTGTATATCTCTTCTACTTGTTCTAACATTGCATTTGCCTGCCAAACAAGAAAGGTTCATGTCAAAACATCAATGGCAGACAGTGGAGAAGCAGACATCATACCCATAAGAAAAAGCAAGCTTATACAAAACCGGTCTCCCAGCTATCTATGTTTGCCAGAGCATTATTAACACCCTGTCCCCATGAGTGGGCCTGTGTCTGACTGTCATATATGGGCCTGTACAGATGTCATTCTGTGACAGGTTGACAGCAAGGGCCATCATGTAGCCTCATAATAACATAGCAACACAAACCATCTGAGGTATTATCATTATGGATCATCATGGATTATCATGAACCTCATTAAGAGGGACATTGGCAAACTCCAAAAACCTGACCCCGCACAGTCTACTTTTCTCAAGGGGAGGTATATCAGTGAACTCTGGATGACTTCCCTGAGACAACCATCAAAGGTATGGATAATGGAAAGATGGTGCACTCTGGCCACCTTGACTCGGTCAAAAGCTTACACACTATTCCCCACTTGGCCATAGTACATGAACTCTGTCAACTGGCGGCAATCCATATGTTACCAGATGGGCAGCAAACTGGTTCATTGATAGAACCCACATAATCATAATAGGGGGTAGCCAAGTCAAGCAGTACACCTTTAATGAGTGGCATACCCCAGGGATCGGTCTGGGGGCCTCTGGTATATGTGATATACTTACCTGAGGTGCAGGCCAAAAACACTGTCCTATGGCTGACCAAGTAGGCAGATGACTGCAAGCTGGAAACAGTCGTCAATACCCAAAGTGATGTGAATGTCCTGCAACAGAGTCTCACCAAAACAAATGACTGCTGCCAGAAACATTGCCTCGAGCTGAATACCTGCAGATGCATCATCATTCCCTTTGGGGAGATTGACATCCCCACATATTATCAAATTAACAACAATGTCCTACATACACAATTAGTAGTGAGGCATTTGGCCATCCAGGTTGATAGCAACCTGAAGTCTGAGCACCAGGTTGCTTCTGTTGTACAGAAAGCTTCATAGATGGGCCAACACAAAAGTAAGAGTATCTCATCCAGTGACAAGGAGGTCATAAAATCCATGTATTCTAACCTTATAAGGCCAATCAATTTGTACAATGCCCCCTTAGGCATGTGCCTCACAAAGCACATGCAGCATCTGGAGAGACCACAGAGGTTCCTCACTGGGAGAATACAGGACCCCAAACACCTACCCTACAGAGATAGGCTAACAGCACTGTTCCTCTACTCAGTTCCATACAGACTCCTCAGAGGTGACGTCTGTCTGGCATACGAAGCAATCCAGACCCTTTCTTGATGGGACTGTTGCACATCTGGAAGTCAAGGCCCACTCAATCAACCTGTATGATATCAATAGGGCTTGTTGGTGTGACAGATCCTGTATAAGTGCATGGGATACCAGGATGTGACTTTTCAGTTAAGAAGAATAACCCTCAAGCAGGTGATACCCAGCCAGTATATCACTGAGCTGCTGGAATGTTTACACAATTTCATCAGCCAATCAGCTGTAGCCACACCTTTCAACTGGCCGGATTGGGCAAGAATGTCTATAGTTTGGCTTATAATTTCAGTCTGCGCATCATACATCTAGCATTTCTCAGGTAAATCACTGTGATGATCTGAGGATTTCTGTCAGTAAGTAATGACACAATACATTTCAGTGTCAGATGTCATATATGTCAGAAATGTCTGCTAAAACAAATCCTGTTACACTAGCAACTTTCCACATTAATAAGAGCAATATTTACAGTATCTCCCTATGTTTGGGCCATTGTCCTCCCATTTTGGCACTCCCCCATCTGTGAAATACACTCCCTGTCCACATCAAGCTGAGTGTCTCAATACCCCTTGTAAATGCTTCCTGTATAAGTGCATGGGAAACAGAAAATACAGTCCTGTGAATCCACCTGTGTCCTTGCTGTACAGGGTTCTGGGTGCTGACATGTCCTAACATGGGCTGCACTCTCATCTGTGAGGGTTATAAAGACTTCAGGGTCAATAGCCTAGTAACCTCATATCAACCTATCAACCTATAAACAAATGTCTGTTACTGGTTCATCACATTACCCTATACTGCTCTGCCACTGACATACCTGGAAATCATAGTGCTATGTGGAATATACCACACATATAATGAACATCTCTGCTCAGTAGAATGCACTCTGTACCCACATCTATACCTCTCAACCTCTTAGAGCAGGAAATCTGGACAAGGTCATAAATAAAACTGGGACAAAGGCCCAAAAATTGAAATGATATTTAAATATTGCTCTGATAAACTTAGAAAGTTGATGGAATAACATGTTTTGCATTAGCATGAATTTTCTGAAGGTTATGAAGTCTAAAACTCAAATGTTCTGTCATTATTTTCTAACTTCAGTCTTTAATTATTTACCACTAACTTGCCAGAAAACAACAATTTTATGAAAAATGGACCAAAATTATGAGACAAACATCTGGACATTCTGCAAAAAACTGCACAGTCAGTTGAGAGGTATCACACCAGGATATGACTTTTCAGTTAAGAAGAATAACCCTCAAGCAGGTGATACCCAGCCAGTATTTCACTGAGCTGCTGGACTGTTTACACAGCTTCATCAGCCTATCGGCTGTAGCCCCACACCTTTCAACTGTCCGGATTGGGCAAGAATGTCTATAGTTTGGCTCATAATTTCAGTCTGCGCATCATACATCTAGTATTTCTCCAAGTAAATCACTGTGATGATCTGAGGATTTCTGTCAGTAAGTAATGACACAATACATTTCAGTGTCAGATGTCATATATGTCAGAAATGTCTGCTAAAACAAATCCTGTTACACTAGCAACTTTCCACATTAATAAGAACAATATTTACAGTATCTCCCTATGTTTGGGCCATTGTACCCCCATTTTGGCAGCTCATCTCTAGATTTCTTGCACTAACAGGTTGAGAGGAATGGCTGTAGCACACAAAACCCCGGACCGGAGTACAACTATCTCTGGAATGGAGTTCCACTCTTACTATAGAAGGTCATACTGGGTATGCTCCTACACTTAGAGAATTATAGCCCATGTGTAAACCCACATTGAACTATATAACTGTATTGTGCATAGATGTCTTTGAATAAAGAGAGCTATGTACACCTTTACTAACTCTACCCACACCCATCAGACAGGATTACCCTCAGCTAGCTCTAGGTGGCCCATATGTGATATATCTGCATCTGCTGCATGTGATACACAGACACATATATGGGCAACATATAACAATATTTCAAACATACACACACATAGGCATGAGGAAGAGAGAGACAGACAGTGATAGAGATAGAGATAGAGAGAGAGAGAGAGAGATGGGAGACACACAAAGAGTGAGTCATAGACAGGGATGCCCCAAAAGGCATAGAGTGATGTCCAGCTGTGGACAGTTGCATACCAGTTGTATGCAGTCACATGTGCCAGCATGAAGGTGAGCTCCATTGTGTAATACTACTGAGGTAGGGGTTGTAATATCACATCACCTGCCTGTGTGTGTGTGTGTGTGTGTGTGTGTGTGTGTGTGTGTGTGTGTGTGTGTGTGTGTGTGTGTGTGTTTGTAGGTTAAAGTATTATGAGGCCATTCCCACTCAGTACACTTCCCATTGCCCTACTTTACAAGATCTGCTGATGTCATTCACCTTAGAAGTACCTTTGGACATTTGTTAGCCCTATAAGCTCTGTGGTGCATGCAGTAACTATATAACAGTGTAGTATAAATGACTAGATAGGTAGGAGTTCTAATCTCAGTCCTGGCAAATGTAAGTGTGCATGAGTGTGTGTGTTTGTAGGTTAAAGAGTTTTAGGTCATTCCCACCCAGTACACTTCCCATTGTTCTACTTTACCAAGCCTGCTGATGTCAGTCACCTTAAAAGTACCTTTAGACAACTGTCACCTTATAAGTTCCATGGCATGTGCAATACTTATTTAACAATGCAATATGAATAACTAGATAGGGGGTTTAGTTTCAGTTCTGGCAAATGTGTGTTTGTAGGTTAATTTTTTGAGGCCTTTCCTCACCCAGTACACTTCCCATTCCATACTTTACAAGGGCTGCTGATGTTATTCACCCTAGAAGTACCTTTAGACAGTCCTCAGCCTTATAAGCTCTGTGGCACGTCCAATAACAATGTGACAATATAGTACAAATAACTAGATAGGCAGGGGTTCTAATCTCAGTTTTGGGTAATGTGTGTGTGTGTGTGTGTGTGTGTGTTTGTAGGCTAGTATTTTGAGGCCTTTCCCACCCAGTACACTTTCCATTGTCATACTTTATGAGGGCTGCTGATGTTATTTCCCCTAGAAGTACCTTTGAGCAGCCCTCAGCCCTATAAGCTCTGTGGCACATCCAATAGCTATGTAACAGTATAGTACAAATAACTAGCTAGGCCGGGGTTCTAACCTCAGGTTTGGCAAATGTGTGTGTATGTTTGTAGGTTAGTATTTTGAGGCCTTTCCCACCCAGTGCACTTCCCATTGTCATACTTCACAAGGGTTGCTGATGATAGTCACCCTAGAAGTACCCTTGGATAGCCCTCAGTCCTATAAGCTCTGTGGCATGTGCAATTAGGCAGGGATTCTAATATCAGTTCTGGCAAATGTGCGTATAAGTGTGTATGTTTGTAGGTTAAGCTATTTTTTTAAAAAACAATTTTATTAGCATCATTGCTGAAATGAACAACTATTATGAAAAAGATGAACTGGTTTTAAGGAACAATAGGTAAATACGAGAAAACACTGATATAAAAGAACAAAGATAACAGAAACTATGTACAATGATATTCACTGTATAACCATCAAATGATACCATTAAAACAGAATATAAGAATTGTTTTTAACATTTAACTTATTATTTTTCTAACAATTTATGTATACTCTTCCACTGATTATATAAAGTTGTATTCCTTGTAGACCTAAATTTAATTGTCAACAATTCTAATTTAGATGCATCCATGAGAAGATCTTTAAATTCTTGAAAAGAGGGTACATGTGAGGATTTCCAATTTTTTGTTATTACCTTCCTGGCAATGGATAAAACAGGCCAGAGCAGAGGATGTTTACTCGATTTTACACAATTAGGAACTGGTGTTTTGAATAAACTAATGATTTAGTGAGTAAAACATTATCTGTAAAGATTGCTTGTAAGAATTTATTAACATCTTCCCAATTTTTTTTAAAGATAAGCAATCATAAAATATATGAGACCAATCTGCATTTATTTCAATCTTACATCAACAGAGTATATTTTCTTTAAATATCTTATTTATGTCATATGGAGTGAGAAATGATTTATTTAAGAATCTCCAGGTGAATATTCCCCATTTAAGTGATGAAGTAGTTTTACAGACTGATTGAAGAATGTTTGATTTGTCTTTGCCTGTAGGATTAAAATTATTAGTGACAGAGAAAAAAATCCAATAATTATCTGAGTGAGTATCCAGGTCTAATTTAATTGCTCTGTAAATATGTGACAAACTGTTTTTTAACTGAATTGTTCTACTGAGTTGAGACTATCAAATACTGTATAAGTTTAGGAATTGAGCTGTTAGATGAAGAGGAAATTAAGTCAAGTTTATCTTTGATATATTTCCTAGCTTCTTGTAAATCTAGCCATAGTACTGAGTCAAGGTTATTCTCTTCCATAAGAGTATTAATAGATTTTAACTCATTATTATTCATAATTTGATACTAAAATATTAAATGTTTCTATTTAAATAGTGACATTTTTTAATAATCTAAGGATAAAAGTTTTAAAGGATTTTGAGATTAGCATTATATAATTAGATTGAAATTCCTGAGAGGGATGGTAGGAAAAGAATTATTTTATTCTCCAAATAAATAAGTTTAACATATAGGAAGCATCATTTTTTTGGATTTTGAGATAAAATAAGAATGTTCTCTTTACATTTTGCTGAATATTTCCCATCTATGAGGTAAGAAATTTTTTTGATCACTGAAGAGACTGAATACATTTCTAGGTTTGGTAATGTAATACCTCCATTTTCCCAACTATACATATAGTGTGATAATGCAACCCTATGTTTAATAGGATGCCAAAGGAATTTCTTAAGCATTGTATTAAACTTTTTAATCATTAAATAAGAAGGGGGTATAGATATACACTGAATTATATATAAAATTTTAAAAAGTAATATCATCTTTATAATTGATAGTTTCTCTTCCATCAAAAATCTTATTTTATTCCATTTATTTATTAAATTTTCTATAGTTGTTATACTTTTATTGAAGTTAAATTGTAGAATATCTTTTATGTTGGTAGTAATAATTATACCTAAATATGTTATTTGTTGAGTTTATGCTATATATTTTTCAAATTTATCCTGTATGTTATATTTTTGGACCAACTAAAATAATTTGTGTTTTATTGCGATTGAATATAATACCTGAGTTTTTTTTAAAGAATCCATTTCATTAAATAATTCTTGTAAAGATGGATTATTACCACCTAGTGTAATCAATATGTCATCTGCAAACATTTGGATTTTGGATGTTTCATTAAGATCCAAATTATAACCTTTAATATTTCTATTGTCCCTTATCAAGTTTGCTCAAGGTTCCATAATTAATGTAAATAAAAAAGGAGATACTGGACAGCCTTGTTTGGTCCCTTTTATAATAGGTATAAACTGGGAAATGTTAGAGCCAATTTTGATATACACTTGACAACCATTATATAATTGAGTAATAAGATTTATAAAATTATTTGAAAAATTAAGTTCCTCTAGTAGAATGAATAAGTATGCCCAATTCATTGTATCAATAGCACAATTTATATCTAAGCTAAATATAGTTAGAGTATTCTTTATTTTTTTTTACTGATTCAATTAAGGTAATTATTATTTTAATATTGTCATAAGAAGTTCTATTTATTATAAAGCCTGTTTGGTCCTCATACACTAAATTAGGTAGAAAGTTTTTAAGCCTGTTTAAATATATAGACATTAATATTTTATAGTCTGTGTTTAATAGGGAGATGGGCCTATATGATTTACATTTAGTAGCATCTTTAACAGGCTTTAAGATAGGAATAATAAAGGTATACTTCCATGACAGGGGAACTATATTTTTATCTTGAAATATATTGAATACAAAATGTAACAATGTTAGTGCTTTAATAGGTGAAACTTTATAAATTTCCAGAATAATGCCATCATTGCCTGGTGCTTTATTTTGTTTAAGATTATTTATTTGATCTTGAATGTCTTTAGAAGTAATTTGCCTGTCTATTAAATTAACTTGCTCTTCTGTTAATCTTTTTTTGGTGTTTTTATTAATAAATGCTTGAATATCCTCTCTTGAATGTATTATTTTAGAGGAATGATTTATACTGAAAAAAATCTCTAAATTCATTTAATATGTTATGTAAACCAGAGACCAATCTTTTTTTTTTTTTTTGAGGCGAATATATTTTGTTAATATGGTTGAAGTTATTCAATATTTTAGTTTTATTGGCTAGAATATTCAGAGATCTAGGATTTATTAAAAAATTAATACATTTAAATTTCTCTAAACTAATCATGATTTAATGATTTAGTATTTCAAGATATTTCTTATTCAAAGAGTTTATTTCTGTTGTTCTAATTTTCCCTCTTAAATTTTTTGAAAGATCAAGATTCAATGTGTCTAGTTTAGATTGTATATTTTGTAGTTCTTTATCCCATGAAATCCTTTTATTTTTATATCAATCAATTATTCTGCCATATAAATAGTCCTTCATGGCATCCCAAATGAAAATTTCAGATGTGTCATTAGTGTCATTAAGCTCTATAAAGTTATGTACTTCTGCAGAAATAAAGGTATTAACATATTTTAATTTAGTGATATAGGCTGGAATCCTTTTTATCCGAACATTAAAGTTTGAATGAACATATAGATCAAGGGTCATAGAATTATGATCTGAAAGAGGACATGTAATCAATTTTATGTTAATTAAAGAATTTGTTAAACTGTTAGAAATGAGAACTCTATCTATTCTTCAGTATGAATTATGCCTGTGTGAGTAAAATGAGAACAGTGATTTAGAGTCTGCATAGATGTTGATGTCCTTCAACAAAAAGGAGTTAGAACATTTTCTTAATAGTGTGGCCATTGCCAAGATGTTTCTCTTACCATTAGAGCTAGAATCTCTGCTGTCAAAAATGCAGTTGAAATCACCAGCTAATATAATATTACCTTTAGAGAACTGTATAATATGATCTATATGCTGTTGTGCTCTATTTAGTCCAATGCCAGGAATCCAGTATGCATTGATTAAAGTAAAACTTGTGTTATTAAACTCTATAATAACTGAAGATACCATACCTTTGTTATCCTTGTATGTGTCTATTATTTTGGGCAAAGGTAATTTATTATTCAATAGTATTGCAACTCCTTTTTTTTTGAGAATGTTCAGAGCTTATCAAGATTGAAAAGGATTTAGAGTCCAATTTGGAAATGTCATCAGTTATCAAATGAGTTTCTTAAAGAAATATTAACTGTGAATTGTGTAATTTGAGATATGCATTTAAAAATCTTCTCTTATTAGGATTATTCAAACCATTAATTTTGACTGATATACAATGCAGGGAAGTCATGAAATAATCAGTTTGGTTAATATTACATGCTAACTGTAGTTTCTATTAATTCTGTCTCTATGATATGATATTAGATAAGCATAAGGAATACAACTATTTGTTGTACATGAACTATAGAGTAAAACTTTAAAAAGAAGTATATTTAAATTGCATTCAGCTAGGTAAATTTTAGTGAATATCAGTAACATTATTAACAAAGGACTGTAACAGAAAGTTTTAACAAAAAAAAAAAAAAAAAACACCCCAAACCCACCTGGAGTTAAAAACTCCTAATTTGAGTGATATCAATCACTCAGATTGACAACCCATCTAGCAACTACATCCAATCAGCTCCTGCCTAAATATAGATTGTTGCATATTTAAAAATATGGCTTGTAAATAAAATTTCAACTACTACCGAAAGAGATAAGCTTTTCTTAAAATATATAGTTATAAAACTATTAAACATATTAACTAAGATCAGATTACAATAAAAGAAAGCATATAACAATACTATATAGGTGTTTAGATTATTCAATAAAGCTAATGTTGTAGATAATTTGAGTAAGAACAGCAAAATTAAAAATTTCCCTTTTATCAATCATGTGCATGCATATGAAATAAAGATATTAAATTCTAACTTTATAGTGATTTGCTTGTGAACAAATGAAGGAAATAAATTCCTATTTGTAATAGTATGTGTGAATATATGGAGAAATTAAAACAATCTCACTTCTTAGTGGTGTACTAGTAAATAAAAAGAAGTTACAAAAGAAATAGAATGCAATTAAGTAGTGTTTCCAGCAAAAACACTCAATATAAAGATATTTGCTACTACTGTATTATTATGAAATATTTGAAATGTACTAAAAACACTTAGATCACAGATATATATTACCATTAATATCCAAAGTAAGGAAGGAGAAACAAATTCACGGCAACAGCAAACATAGGAATAAACTGCAATACACTATAAAAAACAACATCTTGAGGTACCAGTCTTCATATATTTCCAATTCTTAATATAATGCGTAAATACAAGGTGGGATTGTAGAAATCCCCATTTTCTAAAGGTATAATAATATGTAGGAAAGTGGAAGAGAATTGTATTTCTTAGTAAAATGCATGTAAATATGTAAAAGTTTTAACGTCCCTTTATCTGGTGACAAGCTAGCAAAAAAGTATAGGGTTATAAATTCCATTGTTGAAATGGAATAAATGTATGTGATATGTAAGCAAAAATGTCACATTCTAGTGGTGTTCTTATACATTTGATAATGCCATGAGTACCCATACTCTAGAGGTGTGCATATAAGTTGGGAAAGAAAAAACGTAAAGCCGTATCATAGTAATTTCCATATTATACTAACTACAGTGACATTCTTCTGTTATTTCTGTTTCCCACTTCCCTTTATTTACTCTTTTTCTTTTTTCCTATCCCCTCCCCTTCATCTTCCTCCCCTCTCTCTCCTTCCCTTTTATTTTGTCCTACTTCCCTTCCCTTTTCCTTTCCCTCTCCTTTTCATTTCCTCTTCCTTCTCTCTTTTTTCTCTTTAAACTTTGTCCTGAGTTTTCATGCATTCAAGGAGAGTAAAGCTGCAGACAACTGAGACATTGGCCTATATAAAATAAACTTGTAGCATTTAGCACATTTAATGGAACCAGTTCATAAGCCTATACTTCTCAGGAACAATGATATTACTTTAGAAATGGGGTTATGGAGAAGAATAATCCAGTGGTACTCCAGCAAGATAATATTATGGACATTGGATATCTTGGGACACTTGCTAATCCAAGATATGACAGATTTACTGCTCCCCTTTAAAGAGTCCCAATCAGGAAACAGTCCAATTCCCAGGAGCACTTAATATCACTTAACCGTGCTCCAATAAAAATGGTCATTGGATTAAAATCAGAGATGAATTAAAATACTGCCAAATATAAAGGTCAAATTTTGTTATACCTAAGTGATAAAACTATAAACCAACTCAACAAAACAACAGAACCAGGAAGCGCAAAAGAAAATCACTGAAAAATCCACTGGTGAAACCAATGTTACTGAAAGACTCCACCAATTCTCAAAATCAACAGAAAACAAAGAAGCAATATATAAATTCCCCTTAACAAATATAGCACTGCCACTGTCTACATTTGTAGTATGTCTGCACGTGCACACATGGGAAATGTATTAATAAGCATGAACATACCATAAAACACTTCAGAAACGTATAATCAAAATAAGAATACCATGTGGCAAAATGAAGACAGAAAATTATATGTAAGGGGTTTGACACAAACCATCAGAGAGTATTTATACAATCTTAGAGAAGCAGTGGAATTCAGGCAAAGCACATTCTTCAAAAAATGCAAAGAAAAACAATGTTGACCTTGCTTACGCTTTACCAAATTCTGTTTAGAATGTTTCTAGTAAAGGCAATGCTATTTGACAAGATCAAGCATATTAAAAAGAATTGTAAAATTAGTCTTTGGTGAGTCTTATGATTAGGTGCCTTTAAATAATGTTGCTGTTGTCATCTTGGATGTACCCTGGTCATCAAAAAGAAGAGGAGAATAAAGTTCAAATGGTGCAACATCTACATCGACATGCTAATGACGTCGCTTGATGAATAGAAGATACACAGACTCGAGAGAACCAGATCACAAAGCTGCTGCTAGAAAAAAAGAACTTAAGGAATTCCAGCGCAAAACAGTAAGCAGCTTTAAGAATATTTGAAGAAACTATGGTGTCTTGCGACATACTCGAGATACCCCAAAGCCTCACATAACTTGACAAAAATTCAGCAAAGCAGACTCCCAGGCCCACCACACCACAAAACTACCAACTGGAAAGCAAACTGGAACAAATCCACCACTAGGCAACCACAATCCAAAAGCACCAAAACAGAGCCGACCATACAAAACAAAAAATAAAAGAGGGTCCACTTGACAATCACCACAATTGGACCCATACATTCACTAATCATTTGCAATAAAAAAACAGACCATAGCAGAATTACAAGTCATATAATATCCAAACAACATGCCACCTTCCACCAACTTACCAAGAGCTCTAATGCTGTTAATCAAAAGGCAGTAAATAGCTAATCTAGAATAAAGATAAAGCTTTAAACTCTTCATGTGTGTAGTTTAATTGCCCAAAAAGACAACGAGAACAGTAATATTTTATCTAAATCAATTATTATGCATATGGTTTCTATAATCGAAATACTCTCTAAGCACACATGTCAACAATAACAGTTCAATAAGCAACTAAGAGGCAGTAAAATTGACTTTCCATATCAAAACAAAATACTGTCAAACCTTGCATATTAAAGTAAAGATTTAAATACTATTATCAGATATTTATTGTTAAGAGAAAAGTTTTAAAAACATACTGTTATTTGTCTTTTTCCTCTTCTTGCAAAGTGAACATGTTATTTGTTGGGATATGCTTATCAAATATGGGCCTCATCTGTGAACAAAATGCAGCATTGCTTATAAACCTGAATAATATCTGTTTTCTGCTTTTCAGAATAAAGAGACTGGGTTATAGCTTAGTGAAGCCTGGGATAAGGATGCATGGCTGAGTAAGAGTTAATTTACTGAAGCAGGCTGTGTGTCCTGGAAAATTTGAGCTACCATTGTTGAACTGAACATTCTGTGCTTCTTGAACATTCTGCACTAACTGTTGGTTTGAGGTAATTTTTGATAAACATGTTTACCACAGGTGTTTTTCCATAGCCAACTGTCAACAGTCAGAAATGTAACAAAAAGTTGTTTTGCTTGCAGTATAAAAGTTGATGTCAGTAAACAAGCTGACCAGAGGAGAAGATCATCTTGGCCAACATGATGTGTAATCTGGTTAGCTGCTAATAAAGACGTTTTTCATCACCTGAGGCAGATGTGACTCGTCTGAATTTTTCTTCTGACATTTTGGTCCTTCGGACCTGAAACCTCTACGAAGATACGGATCAGACCGACAGAGAGAACGAAAAACCTGTGCAGGTGAGGGTTTCTCATCTTAAGATTCCCTCGACTGAAAGCTCTGCAACTGATTTGTCATTGAGAGGAGGCCGGCCGCTCTCTGATCCCTATCTGAGGGACGGTTTCTGAACCAAAAGGGGAAACGGAGTCTCATCTGGTTCAGGTAGGATGAAAACTAAATTTTCTTTTAATTTAATTTAACCTTGTCGACAAGGGTTTTATTTTTAGTTAAGGGTGGGTAGGATTACTTGTTAAGATTATTTTGTTAGGATCACCCGTTAAGATAGCCCCATTTTAAGCCCTGTAAAATAACTTTGATACAGTCCTAAAGTAAGAAATCTAGTGGAAACATGGGTTCGAGTTGCCGCAAGTGTGAGAGTGATGTCTGTTTAAATGTTGATGCTAAGTATATGAAAGGTTTAAACAAAAATAATGTTAAATTTTTGAAAAAGCGGAAGTTGAAATATGATTTTGATGGTACCCTGAATAAGAATGCCTGTGCAAAATTGGTTAGAGATTTGAAAAGAGATGCGGGAACTAGAACTAAAAAGCAAAGAAAATTGGGATTTCCCCAAACACAGAGATGGTTAGAAGAAGCAAATAAACGAGCTATAAAAGAAAAACAGAGCCAGGAAAAAGAAAAAAAATAAGTCAAAAGGGATCACTGGTGCCAAGTGGAAAAGTAGCTTTATTTTTAGATAAGGAGGATGAGCATACAGTTTGTGCGGTACAAAGGCAGGCAACTGCCCCACCGTATGGGGAAATTGCTGCTGCCGTACCGGCAGAACCTCCTCAATATCAGTCTGAAGATGTGGGATCTGTACAGCAGGGTCAGTTATTGGCTGCTCAAGGAAGTGTTGTGACCCCTCCAATTTACCCGCAAATTCCTGTAGTACCCAAGGTTGCTTTGCAACAGGTAGACCAACCTATGCAGTTAAGGTCAGGACCAGCAGGCAAGGACGTTGGGCCATTAAACTTTCTGACTACTCAGAAGCTCTTCCTTTAATACAAGTTGCAAACCCACAAGCAGGGGATGTTAGACAAGAGCCAACTATTTTAGTTTATCGTCCCTGGGCTAGAGAGGATATAAAACGAGCTACAGATGGTATTCCTCATCCCAAGGTTAATTTCCAAAAGTTTTCTGAGGACATAGTTGGTATGCGTTTAAGTTATCATCTAAATGGTTTAGAAGTAGAACAAGTACTGCGATAAATCCTGGGTCCAGATTGGCACTTAGTTTGTGGTACTTGGACATGTAAGGCAGATGACGGCACTACATTAAAGCATAATTCTGGGGTGTTAGACACACGAGTCACTGATCTGTTAACGAGAATTTCTGATAAGTGGCATCCAAGAGCAGATTGGACAGTAATAAATCAGTGCATCCAAAATGATGATGAATCTGTAGATCACTATATTGTAAGATTGACAGAAGTGTTCAATAACCATTGTGGAATGATGATTCCGCAGGATCAGACCAATGATAGTCTGTATGAACAGCAATTGAAAAATGCTTTTCTTAAGGGTTGTAGGGCTCTGATAAGTAGTTTTATAACTAAGCATATGGTAGATCATAGAACATGTAGACTGCAACCTTTGTTTGAATATGCACGGCATGCTGAGCGACATTTCAATTTAAAAAAGAAAAAGAAAGTACAAGTGTTAGCAGTAGGGGATGATGGTGGTATATTCTTGGTACAGGACCAAAGGGGACAAGGGCGCCGTGGTGGCATAAAAAAAAGTGGGGGCCCGAAATGGGACACGTTAAATTAACCGGGTGGACATTCAGAGGAATATGAGGGAAGGTTAAAATGTGGAGAATGTTTTAAGTGCGGTAGACGTGGGCACTTCTCTGCCGACTGTGAAGAGTGGCTACACCCCCAACAGCTTACGAACAAGGGCTCCGCATGACTATATGATTGTAAAGGAAGGCGCCAAATTCATTATTGTGATTATTGTAGAGAAGAAGAAAGTGAGAATGATTGTGATGATGATGAGGCAGACACTCTCTGCGATGAATGTTGGAACACTCATAAGGAAGGGCAGGAATGTGACTGTGAAGTCATAAACCTGGCAAATTTGGGTATTGCTATGCGTCTAGATCAAAAACCCATGATAGAGTTTTTGGTTGAGGGACAAAAAGTGGAGTTTTTATGTGATTCAGGTGCATCGCGTACACTTTTGGGTCCAGCAGTTTTGCCTCCGAACTGCGAAACAGATGAGTTTGTCCTTGTGAAAGCGGCAAACGGGAAAATCTATAAGGAACCACTGTCTCATCCTCTATTGTTCACAGATCCGCAAACAAACCAAACTGTTAGGTGTATGGTAATTATATCGAAAGTTTGTCCAGTTAACTTGCTGGGAAGAGATTTGATGCATTTGTTTGGAATAGCAGCAATTCCCACGCCTAAAGGCATTGAGGTGAAAAGGTTAGCAGATGGCTTGGTGGTACAGGGAGTACAAGACTTGTTTTACTGGTATAGCCAGGACTTGATTTCAAACGGGCCGGGGAGGGTTGATACAGATTTGATCAACCTAGCTTTAAGTAAATCTAGGAGCGGGTCACTGCAGGTTGCAGCGCACTTACATTGTACAATGTTCTCTAGGAAGGCCCCTGGTCCGGATAAAGAATTTGAAAAATAATTCTTTAAGCACAAACGTGCAAGGATAATTTTGAATGATATGTTTTGGGATACGCAAGGTAATACAGTAGTGACCTGTACTTTGACCATGGAAATGAGTTCTTTATATCACTCAGGTTATAGCCCACATATTTCAATTACTAAAGCGGTGGGGACACATTAGGTAGATTTGGAAAAAAAGGTAACGAATTGGGACACAATGTCCGAAAGTCAGTTGAAGGATCAACAGATCCAGGTACAAAGATTAAATTGGGTGACTTGGGCACAACCAAGTGTGCACCTCAGGGATGACAAAACAGAAATGGCATGACAAATCCTTCTAACTCAAGAGGAAGATAGTGCGTTAAGTGCCTTACCTGTAGATTTATGGTCAAAAGGTAAAGGGGATGTGGGACTGATGAAAACAGCAGGTGAAGTTTGTATAACTCCAAAGTCAGGTTTTAGACCTCATAAGCACCAATACCCACTAAGTAAACAAGCAGAGGAAGGAATTAAGCCAGTTATTGAGCAGCTAAAACAGGTAGGAATTCTTGTTGAATGCCCAGATTCACCCTGCAATACTCCGTTGTTTCCTGTAAAGTAACCGGATGGGTCATGGAGGTTGGTTCAGGATTTACAAGCAGTTAATTCGGCTGTGATCCCAAGAGCACCAGTGGTCCCTGACCCCTATACATTACTTAATGATTTACTACCTCAGCACAGATATTTTTCTGTCATGGATATAAGCAATGCTTTTTTATCCATACCACTACATAAGGAGAGTAGATTTTGGTTTGCATTCACTTATCAAGGTAAAAGATACACCTACACCAGATTGCCACAGGGTTATTGTGAGAGTCTGACAATATTCGCACATGAAATGGCTGCGAATTTAGCTCAGTTTGTTCCCCCAGAGGGAAGCCAGGTTCTGTTGTATGTAGATGATATTTTGTTGGCCTAACCCATGCAGGAAAGTTGTAGAAAGGATACCCTTGCCCTTCTTAGTTTTTTAGCTGAGCAAGGACATAAGGTAAATAAAGAAAAGTTACAATTGTGGAAAGCACAAGTAAAGTACTTGGGTTATTTCATTTCGCAGGAAGTTAGACAATTGGAGAACAAAAGAAAACAAGCAATTCTTGAGGCACCTATGCCCACAACTAAGCGGGAGATGATGTCCTTTTTAGGTGTGACTAATTTTTGTAGAAGTTGGATCCATAACTATGATGAGGAAGTAGGGCCATTGACCGCACTAATCTATGACACTCCCACGGCAGCTAAGAATGATATATAGTGGACAAATAAGGCAATACAGGCATTCAACAGAATTAAGCAATTGATAGCAGGATCCTCTGTTTTGGGTTTTCTGAACTATTCTAAGCCGTTTGTACAAATGGTTGATTGTAAGGGAGGATATATGACTTCGGTTCTGGTACAAGTACATGGGAATAAACAGAGACCGATAGCTTTCTACTCCTCTAAATTAGATCCGGTTGCAAGGGCATTGCCGCATTGTGTTCAAGCTGTAGTGGCAGCCGCCATGGCAGTACAAGCCTCAGCATCATTAGTTTTGTTTCACCCATTACAATTGCGGGTTCCACATTCAGTTGCTACTATACTTTTGCAAGATAAAATAACCTTTTTATCTCCTAGTCGACATTTGTCATGTATGACAGTGCTGCTGACACAGCCTCATATGACCATAGAAAGATGTACTACTCTTAATCCGGTGACACTTTTGCCGACTCCAGAAGAAGGTACTCCACACGTTTGTTTAGAGAGCATTCATGACAAAGTGCTTCCCCGACTAGATTTAATGGATATTCCATTGGTAGATTCTGATCTTGTTTTGTTTGTAGACGGATCAGCAAAGAAGGACACTGTAGGAAAAACACTAGTAGGGTATGCAGCCACCACAGAAAATGAAGTTTTGGAGGCAAAAAGATTGTCAAACATTTATTCTGCATAAGCAGCTGAGTTGGTGGCTTTGACTCGAGCTTGTACCTTAGGGGAGGGTAAGAAAGTAACAATTTATACAGATAGTCAATATGCTTTCTCCACTGTGCATGTTTTAGCTCAACGATGGAAGAATAGGGGAATGGTTACTGTGACAGGCAAACCAATAAATCACAGAGATTTAATTTTACAGTTGTTAGATGCAGTGCAACTACCACTTCAGATAGCGATATGTAAATGTTCTGCACATACCAACAGAAAAGATCCTGTCTCCAGGGGAAATGCACTTGCTGATATGGCTGCAAAAAAGGCAGCTCAAGAAAATGATTTGCTTTTACATGACAGTGATTTAGAACCCGGACACCTCTTAGACTTAGAGTCACTAAAAGTAATGCAAACATTGACAACACAGAAGGAAAAATGTCATTGGGTAAAATATGGTATCACTTAACAGGATGGGTTGTATAGGGCATCAGATGGCAAAATGGTATTACCCTCAAACCTTTTTAGGTATGCGGCATTGGTTAGTCATGGACCTGCCCATGTAGGAGTACAGACGATGATTCAAATAGTGTCTAAGGTGTTTTGGTGTAAAGGGTTTTCAACTTATGCAAAGCAATTCTGTTTATCTTGTTTATTATGTGCAAAGTATCATGCTCAGGGGGGAGTTAAAAAGTCTCAGCAGACATTCCCCACCCCTCCATATCCATTCCACACACTCTGTATGGACTTTATTGAATTGACACCCTCAGAGGGAAAAAGGTTCTGTTTAGTCATTATTGATGCTTTTTCTAAATGGGTAGAAGCTTTTCCAGTAAAGCACCCGAATGCACAAACAGTAGCAAAACTTTTGACTACAGAAATAATTCCTCGATTTGGTTTACCAAGATACATTTACAGTGATAATGGGTCTCATTCTGTTAACCAGATTGTTCAGAAGTTGGGTCAAGTGTTTCAAATTGATCTCAAGTACAATTGTGCTTACCATCCCCAGTCAGCTGGACTGGTGGAAAGACACAACGGTGTCTTGAAGAGTAAGCTCCGCAAACTGATGGCAGAAACACATAGATCATGGACTGCGTGCCTTCCTTTGGCACTCCTGTATATGTGAATCTCACCCTCCTACAAAGGACTTACACCATTTGAACTTTTGCTTGGGAGACCATATTACGTCCCGCAGTGGCAAGGATTGTTGCCAGTGGAATGTGAGGAGGGTGGGGATCTAGCGGATTATATGAATAAGCTGCTAAATGTCAAGTCTCTTGTAACCAATGACTCCTTTGCATATTCCAGAAATGAAACCTTGTTAAGCATGGCACCCGGGGACTGGGTGTGGATCCGAATTGTGAAGAGAAAGAATTGGTCATCCCCCAGGTGGGAAGGCCCATACCAAGTACTTATCTCGACACCTATGGCTGTAAAGATCGCTGAGAGGACTTCGTGAATTCATATCACCCACTGTAAAAAACTCAAGACTTTTCCTTCTGCCATTGATATTGGTCAAACTCCACCGGACCTCTGAGCGCAAAGTCTGGCTACAAAGGGGGATTAGCCCAATAGGGGTTAGTTCATCTCAAACCCAGTGAAGAAACCAATGGCGCCAGGTAGTCCTTAGGGAGGATGGCCATGTTCAACTGTTACATGATGATGATTTTGGTGGTGAAAGTAAATATGTCCATATGAGAAGGAACAGTTGCAACAGAAAAAGGAATGGTGGTGCTGCAAGCGCAAACAGGTGTTACTACTGTGTTCAAGGTAAAACTTTGTGAAGGAATTTTGGACTGTTCTAAATGGAACAATGATGATTTCTTGACTCGTGCAAAATATTTGTGCAATAGAGACTGTACGTCCTGGTCAAATGTTTGGTGGTCAACAGATGTGAATGGATGGGAAACAAGTGGTGCAGTGATACCAGAGAAAGATAAAAGCAGGCAACAAAGAATAAAAATTGTGCATTTCCAAGGTACCGAAGTAATTACTATAACCATTGTGTCACCACAAGAAAGTGATTCAGGAGTTTATGGAATTGGAGTGTCCCTTCCAATTGGAACTGATCCTTTGGGGACCCTCCAACTTAAAGTACAAAGCCTTAAAAATGTGACAAGTAAAGCAGATTTTGCCTTCACAGAAGAAGAACAATTGTTACTCGAGACTGGATTCGTACACCATAATGAATGGTTATCTTGGGTTAGCTATAGTACCCGAGAGGCACATCATGAGAACTGTGTTTCTTGTGCTGAAGGTAAACAGCAACTAGCGACAGTCCCATTGATGCGAGATGAAGGTAACCTAACGTGTCTGTTAAAATTATTCTTCAACAAAACTGAAGATAAATGCAAAAATGAAACTCAGCATTTTCCAGTCATAAGCAATGCTGAGAAACCGCTTGCAGTGATTTCCTATCCAGGTTCGTATATGTGCATTTCTGGAGATGGCACAGGGAAGAATTATGGCAATATGGGACAGAACTATTGCAATGTTACTGTGAATGGCAATGAAAATCCATTTCTGGAGAACCAAGCTCACTGTTTAGCAGACGTATGGTGGTTATGTGGAGACAACAAACTCAGATCAAGGCTTACGATTCCCTGGAAGGGAACTTGTGCACTTGTAAAGTTAATTCTGCCATTCTACATTTTCCCAGTTCCAGCAAGCAATTTTGTAAGAGAACCTGAGATAAAGCTGAAGTGGTTGAGTAGGTGAAAAAGAGAGGCACCGAAGCAATCCTTTGATAATGGTGTCTACATATATAGCATTGGCGTACCAAGGGGCGTACCTGATGAATACAAAGCAATAAATCAAATAGCAGCTGGTTTCCATACATCTTTGTCCGGATTCAACCTAATAAGAATGTGGACTGGATCAACTACATTTACTATAACCAGCAGCGTTTTGTGAATTATACCAAAGATGCATTGAAAGGAATTGCTGAACAACTGGAGGCCACTTCGCAGGTGGCATGGCAGAATTGAATTGCATTGGATATGCTCCTGGCCAAAGAAGGAGGAGTTTGTGGGATGTTTGGGACTTTCTGTTGTACGTACATTCCAAACAACACTGCACCTGATGGAAGTATCACTCGAGCTTTGAAAGGTTTGGAAATGTTATCCAAAGAATTGGCAGAGAACTCTGGGGTAAGTAATCCCTTTACAGACTTTCTACAAGCGTGGTTTAGAAAATGGAGTCATCTCATCAGCAGTTTCCTGGTGTCCATTGGAATTGCTGTGGCTATCGTGGTGGTATGTGGTTGCTGTTGTATACCCTGTATCAGAGGTCTTCTACAAAGACTGGTTGATACTGCTGTTACGAAGACGATGTACCAGCAATTGCAACAGACTGGTGAAAGGGAATACATTGAAATGTGACTTTTTGCAAATTTGTTTGAAGTTTAAAGGTTTGTCTTGCCAATGAAGTAATTTATGCAAAGAAAAATTTAGTTTTTACCATATATTGCTGAAATAAAAAGACAAATAAAAAGTGTTTTCAGGGGGGAAATGTTAAGAGAAAAGTTTTAAAATCATACTGTTATTTGTCTTTTTCCTCTTCCTGCAAAGTGAACATGTTATTTGTTGGGGTATGCCTATCAAAGATGGGCCTCATCTGTGAACAAAATGCAGCATTGCTTATAAACCTGAATAATATCTGTTTTCTGCTTTTCAGAATAAAGAGACTTGGTTATAGCTTAGTGAAGCCTGGGATAAGGACACACGTCCGAGTAAGAGTTAATTTACTGAAGCAGGCTGTGTGTCCTGGAAAATTTGAGCTACCATTGTTGAACTGAACATTCTGTGCTTCTTGAACATTCTGCACTAACTGTTGGTTTGAGGTCATTTTTGATAAACATGTTTACCACAGGTGTTTTTCCATAGCCAACTGTCAACGGTCAGAAATGTAACGAAAAGTTGTTTTGCTTGCAGTATAAAAGTTGATGTCAGTAAACAAGTTGACCAGAGGAGGAGATCATCTTGGCCAACATGATGTGTAATCTGGTTAGCTGCTAATAAAGACGTTTTTCATCACCTAAGGCAGATGTGACTCGTCTGAATTTTTCTTCTGACATTTATGAAGACAGAATAAATTAATAAAATACTAATATATGTATGAATTGTAACAAGGTACAATAAAAAAGATTAATTGGTGTATACTAATTAATCAATGACAAACTGGAAGCAAAAAGAGAGAAGTAACAACAACACTCACCTGTTGAACCATTTCCATCTCTCCAAACTTCTAGGTCATGAGATAAATTATAAAAAAATGAAAAATAAAAATATTATATTCTAAAACAACTTATTTTTTGAACTTCTTCTTATGTTCAAATGTTTTCCAGGATCCATTGTCTGCAATTCTTTTAAGACTAGAGCTAACCCAATCCATTTAATCAATTATTTCCAATATTTTATTAGATTTAATAAATGTGATAGCTGTGTCTAACTCTTCAAATACTTTTGGACCATCTTGAAGGAAGATTTTCAGTCTCGCTGGAAAAAGTAAATGAGTCATTATTTGGGCTTTTTTAAGTTCTTTAAGCAGTGGTAAAATAGTTTTATTTTTGGCAATAACAGAAAAAGAATAGTCACTATCAAAGCATATGATATTATCTTTGAATTTCATCGGTGTTTTAGACTAGGCTGTCTTTATAACTATTTCCTTGTCATGTGAAGATAAGAATCTCACTTTGACAGATTTTGTAGAGTTTTTTGTACCATTTTTAGATGGAACCAAGGATCTATGAGTCCTTTCAATACCAAAGGAAAGGGCTTCAGGAAGCTCTAAAATCTCAGGTAGCCATGAGGTTAAGAATTTCTCCATGTTATTTTCTTCAATATTATCCAGTAACCCAAAGATCCTGATGTTGTTTCTGTGTGATCTATCTTCTAGATCATCTATTTTTGTTTGAAGAAGGGTATTTTGCTTTAAAAGGAATTCTATATTGTGCTCATCTTCCTGAATCCTACAGTCCATGTTATTTAATGATGTTTCTATACCTGTAATTTGTTTCTTCTGTTGTTTAAGATCTCCATATAAAGTTTCCATTTGTTGTGAACATTTTTCTTTAAAGTTATCAAGTTTCAAGTCCTTTCTATCGATTTTTGTTGAGAGTTCTTGAATGGTAGTTAGTAGAGATTGAAGCTCTTTTTTAATGTTGTATCCTGGTGAAAAGATTTTGTGAAGCTAATACTGAAGTCAGATGCCAGAAAATTATCTCTTATATTTTTGACAGGAATAAATAAAAAAATTAAAAAATATTTAGATATTATCTAAGTCGATACTTAGAGGAATCCAGCTATATAAAAATGTGTTATTTAGATAGTTATATTCAAAAATTCCTGTCATAAAAATTTTGAAAAGGCAGAGATAAAAAAAGTGCTGCTACTCACAGCTCATCTTGGCCATGCCCCCTTCTTGGTTAAAGCATTTTGAAGCCTTTCCCACCCAGTATACTTCCCATTACCATACTTTACAAGAGCTGGATGTTATTCACCTTAGAAGTGCCTTGGGACACTCTTCAACCCTATAAGCTCCATCGCATGTGTGATAATTGCATAGCACTGTAGTGTAAATAACTGGATAGGCAGGGGTTCTAAACTCAATACTGGCAATTGTGTTTGTGTGTGTGTGTGTGTGTGTGTGTGTGTGTGTGTGTGTGTGTGTGTGTGTGTGTGTGTGTGTGTGTGTGTGTGTGAATCATATCCTGTGTGTGTGTGTGTGTGTGTGTGTGTGTGTGTGTGTGTGTGTGTGTGTGTGTGTGTGTGTGTGTGTGTGTGTGTGTGAATCATATCCTCTGTGTGTGTGTGTGTGTGTGTGTGTGTGTGTGTGTGTGTGTGTGTGTGTGTGTGTGTGAGAGAGGGAATCATATCCTCTGTGAGTGTGCTTGAGTGAGAACCAAATTCTCTCAGGGTGTGACTTATACCATTTTGAGGCATGTTCCACCCAGTACACCTCCCATTGCCCTACTTTATAAGGCCCACTGATGTCATTCACCTTAGATGTACCTGTATACACACTTCAGCCCTATAAGCTCTGTGGCACATGCAATAACCATGTAATACTATAGTACAAATAGGGGTTCCTATTAGATGTTCGACAGCTTAGGTTGTCAAATGCCTAATTATAGACACCTAATCACGAATGGCCACATACGCAAATTCTTTCCTTGGGAAAGAATTTGCTTGGCCGTTATCCTGGATTTACCCTTTCCCCAATGTAGAGCTATCTCAGAGTTTGTATATTTAGTTAGGAGTGGTATATTGGGAGTTGTGGGGGGGGGGTGAAGCTTCCCACTATGTTTGGGTTCAGAAGTTTATTCTATTTTGCGATGTCCTAGTGAATTCTTTCCTGAGGAAAGAATGGACGTTCGCTAATTTTAAGGTTTCAATGCTTAGGTATTGATGTTTAGATTCATAGGTAGGTACTAGGCTTTTGGCCCTAGGGCCTATATAAGCCTAGCCAAAAAGGTACCCTGGCTTTCGCCACCCAAGAAAATTATTTTCCTGTGCCCCTGTTGAGCAGAGCCACAGAAGTGATCCTCAGGGTAAATTTCCTATTTCCCATCCAAACTTCAAGATTTTTTTTGAAGAGTGCTATTGATGAGCTTTGTTTGATATAGATAGGTAGTTTGTTCCAGAATATGGGAAGTCTCTGGGACAGGAATCTATCCCTCCAACATGTTTTGTTTATTGTGGTGACAAGGTTTAGGTTCCTAGAGCATGTAGCTCAGAAGGAGTGGGATTTCTTTAAGTGGAGCATGTCCAACATCTCTGGGTTTGATATTGCTTTGTATGTTAGGCAGAGATCGCTTCTGAGTAGGCGATATACGACGGAGTAAAGCTGGAGTTTTTTGAGACAGGTGTTTTTTGAGACAAATCTGAACTGGGTGGGGTCCAGAGTTTGGAGATTGCCAATGTCTTTGTTTATAAGTTCCATGATGATGCATTCCATGTTTGAGTCTGGTAATCCCCTTTGTGACATATTTCTGCGGCCTTTCCAGTTGTTGTAGATGTCTTGTGAGGTACATACCAAAAGGGGCATTGTACTCTATTATGGGTCTAATGAGTGATGAGTAGAGGGGAATAATTACTTCTTTTTTCCTGAATAAGAAACCTTTTGGGATGAGGTGTGCCACGTAGAAGGATTTCCTGTCTACTGTGGCAATGTGATTATCAAAGAAGAGACTACTGTCCACTTGTGTCCCAAGGTCTCTTATCACACTTTCAGTGCTAAGTAGACTACTGCCTATGTGGTAGTTCATGGGTACAGAGTTTTATCAAAAGGGATGACAATGCACTTTTTGGCATTGAGCTTGAGGTCATGGCTTTGACACCAGGCATCTGTCTCAGTGAGGCCCTTTTGTAGGATGTTTACATTGTTAGGTGTTTTGATTATGGCTCATAGTTTTCAATCATCTGTGAACTCCATTAGCCAAAGACCTTCTGTGTTAGCCTGTACTTCAGAGAAGTAGATACCAAACAGGAAAAGACCCAGGACTGAACCCTGTGGTACTCCACTTTTCACTGGTCTGAAGTCGGATTTGGAGTCTGCTACTTTCACAGTGTGGGTTCTTTCAGTGAACCAGCTGGCAACCCATCTTATGACACAAGGATTTATACGCAGTTTAGTGAGTTTATCTATAATTCCAGAGTGGGGGATGGTGTTGAAAGCCTTGGTGAGATCTAGATGGGCTGTGTGAACCACCTTACCCTCATCTACGGCTTTGGTGACTGCTTCAAAGAAGTCTATCAGGGTTAGGAGACATGATCTGCCTTTTACAAATCTGAACTCGGTGGGGTCCAGAGTTTGGAGATTACCAATGTCTTTGTTTATAAGTTCCATGATGGTGTATTCCATGGCCTTGCACAACAGGCTCATCAGGCTAATGGGGTGGTAGTTCCCAGGGTCCGTGGTGGATCCCCTTTTGTGGAGTAAGATAACCAAAAAGGGATAACCATCACTGTGCACTATTCAGTGAACACAAAGCCTGAGGTGAGTCTATGATTGAACATGGTACTTAGGTGGAGTGCCAGTTCATTCTGTAGTTCATGTAGAACGCAGCCTGGGATGTTGTCAGGTCCCATGGATGGTGTGTTTTTGGCTTTGGAGAGTGTGGTTTTTATCTGTGCAGCTGTAATTACAGGAACTTTGCATTCTTCTGGTATAGAGATGGCCCTTTAGGAGTGAGTGGGGGGTAAAGTTAGCACTGAACCTATCTGCCAGGATGTTGGCAATATCATTTGGTTCTGTATATTTAGTGCCATTGTGCTGTAACTCAGATCAGATCTGAGTGTTGGCATTAAGATTATTGACATAGCTATAGAATGCTTTGTTTTTGTCTTTAGAAACAGTGGCAATTTTGTTTTTGTAACTAGCTTTGGAGGATTTTATGAGGGATCTCAGTTTCTTACTGAGGCTGACCAGAGAGTTCCTCCAATCATGGGATTTCACTCTTTTTTGCAGCAGTTTCTTTCTTCTGTTGTAGAATTTGTTTATGGCAGGGGACCACCAGATTGGCTAACTTTTTCTGGAGGCTAGCATCTTGGTTCTGTTAGGGATAGCACGATCCATGCACTTGTGTAAGTGCTTATAAAGTGCATTTGTGTAGGATTCAGCAGTCGTAATTCTATTGTCCATCTGCATGGGTGTTGTGAAGTTTACCACTTCTGTCTTAAGAAGCGTGAAGTTGACTTTGGAGAATTATAGTTCTGGCAACTATTGCACTTTGTATGTGAAGCATATCCCCTGTGACTGTTGTGTGTATTGATTATACCATTTTAAGGCCTGTTGACTGCCTCCCCATGTCATTACTTTAAGAAGGCAGTTAATGGCACCTGCCTTACGTGCATCATGTTAAACTATACAGGCCATACCAGTCATCTGTACAGATGTATATGGAATATCTACATGTTTGCAATCTATATGTGGTCTGTGCCCCCTAACAATGGGCATTTATGAGTAATCATTGCAAAATATGTCAGTTACCATAGTGACAGACATGTCAGCATCAGACTTCATACCTGTCTGAGATATCATGCTGATACAAAGTATGATACTCTATCACTTGTCCAGGTATGTAAGAGCAATATATGAGACCAGTTGCTATTTTGTGTGTTTTATCCCACCATCCATGAAGGCATTCCCAAGATGACTTGTTGTAAGAGGTAGTAAGTTATGACCCCAGCATATAATCTCTGTGGTGCATATAATGTGCACTATAGTACATACCAGTGGATACTTAGAGTTAGTAAGCTATTAGCAACTGTGTATGTGTTTCTGTATGCATATCCCCTGTGTCTGTCTTTACTGTGTGTATGTGATGGTTATACTATTTTGTGTGCCCCTGCCACCCTCTTAACATCCCCATTGCCAACCTAGTTGCAGCCCCTACAGATGTCATCCACCTTACAGGCACAGTTACACAGTTTCTAACACAAAGGCACTGTGGTGCATGCAATCATCATATCACTGTGTATTGTACATAGATAAGTGGGTCATCTCATAGGGGAAGTGTCAACTCTGTTTGCATGCGTGTTTCAATGCATTTCCCCATGCAGCAGTGTGTGTGTTTCAGGTGGCTCTACCATGTTAACAGCCTCTGAACTCACCACTGGCAATCCTAACAGCCCCTGCCATTGTCACCCACTTGAATAATAGTGGCACACACTGCAACACTACATTACCTCTGTGGTGTTTCTGTTATGTACTTAGCAGTATCGTTTGTAAAACTGGGCAGGTAGAGGTTTGGCTATCAGCAGGGGCAGGTCATGAATGTGTGTGTGTGTGTGTGTGTGTGTGTGTGTGTGTGTGTGTGTGTGTGTGTGTGTGTGTGTGTGTGTGTGTGTGTGTGTGTGTGTGTGTGTGTGTGTGTGTGTGTGCGTCTGTCTGTCTGTATGTATGCATGCACCAGCATACCTCTCAACTACTCACAGAAAGACATCTGGTTAAAGCCATATGGGAAGTTGGGGCAAACAGCAAACACTGAGGACACCCTTCACATATTACTGTGACACACATGGGAAATAGACAGCAGAGCAGGTCATACATTTGAATGCACATTCCAAAGGGTATGTGTTGTTACATGACAATATCCGTCATTAAACTGCAATGTCAGTCTCTCAATATTTTTCCAAAATGTTGGCCAGAAAACCACAAGTTTATGAAAGATGGAAAGAAATTGTCAGACATCAGGACAATCTGCGGACATATGCAGAGGTCAGAGGTATGGCCACCATCTGTACCCATACCTCCCAAGCTCTTAGAGCAAGAGATGTTTACAAAGCCATAAATAATGGGGTGACAAAGGTCACATAATAGGGACACTTGTCAAATATTGTTCCTATAAACTTATAAAGGTGATAGAATAACAGGTTTTGCATTAGCATAGATAGTCTGAAAGGTATGACGTTTGCAACTCATAATGTCTGCCATTATTTTTGACATCAACCCACAATAATTTGGCAATGATGTGCCAGGAAAACACAGGTTTATGAGAAAATGGACCAAAAATATGAGGCAAAAATCTGGACAGTCTGTGGAAATCTGTACAGATGAGAGGTATGCCTGTACCATCCTGCAGGTTGCAGTCCATGTTTGGCAAGGTGTAACCTGTGGCAACAATTGAAACAGCGAAAAGAGGTCCCAAGACTGTAGAACAAGAAACATGTCATGCAGTTCTATACTGATTGCATAGAGCAGTTATTGCACATCAGAAGCACCTTAATGTTATGAGAAATATTGTAAGCTAAGGCAATGTCACACAAAGAAGGTGTCATAGTAGCAAACCAGAGGAAGTCCTGTGTGTTGCAGTTGCCATGGGCATGCTATGTGCTGCCTACTGTCACATTACTACAAGTTGTGTCCCACACTTCACATCTGATAATGTCACATGCACATTGTGTGTTGCCTATGTGTCTGCAATATGTAGACACGTGAAGGCCCTATGACTACCTGGTGCCCACCAGATAGGTGAATCTGTTGGGGTTAAAGTAATGGCTAGGCTTGTGAGGGACCTAGTGCCATTACTCAATTAACCTCCCCTGTATGTATGAGCCTGTGGTACTACAGAACACCCAGGTGACATATATGAAGGCTAGCTGGCTGTGTCAAGGGGTATGTATGGAAGGTCACACTGTCTGCCCCCAGTGTCCCTCATACATTGTTGCATGCATACACACCTGGTAAACATGTGCAAATACAGCTGTACCTTGACTATTAAAAGGTCACTGTGTTTCCACTCTGCCATACCCATCATTGGTAATGTCAGCAGGCCCACAGCCTGCAGACACACACACCTGGAAGACAAACAGAATACAGTATGTGAGACTACAGTCAGTCAGCAGTACTAACAAGAATAATGCATCATGGCTAAAAAGGTGCATACACTTTGATGTGTACCCATAACAATTGCCAGCAGATAGCACCTTACACAGCATTACATTACTACACTGTACTATATTCACCCTGTGCACCAGACCCATATTAGAATGTCCCTGCATCAATGGTATGGATAACAGGGATGTGGCACAGGTATCATCACATGCAGAGAGTGTATTGTGGATTTTCCAGAGTCCTTGGCTGGGACATACAGTTGACATCATGTGTGTGTGTGTGTGTGTGTGTGTGTGTGTGTGTGTGTGTGTGTGTGTGTGTGTGTGTGTGTGTCTGGAGGGGTGTTGTTCAACTTGGCCATGCAGAGGAGCTGTGTGTATCCGGTGGTGACCTGCCTGTGATAGAGATGTATGAGTGTTTGTATGCACACAGTCAAGCCATGTGGTTGCCCTACACAGGGGTATTTTGGACAGCCATGGACCGTAAATGGCAGGATGTACAGTTCACCATCTCTGGCCATGGGCATGGGAACTGGTTCTGCCAGGAATCTCACTGGCACCACCAGCCCCAAGGCCAGCTGCAGTACTACTCCCGGATGGTAACTGCCGTCTGCTGGATCCATGTCCCTGACTGGACCAGCCAGGACCATGTGCCAATGGCCTGCTTTGTTGTGGTGTGGACAGCACCCTCCCTTTGGTAGTGTTGGTGGTACTACTGTGCATGGCCATGTAGACTCTCAGCTGATCTTGTTGCTGACCTAGGTCCACGAGGCCGATGCCCTACTACCACCACATTCTCAAGCACAGACAATGCACTGTCAAGCAATGACAATGTCTCACCCCACTGTCTATCCATTACATCAGCATAATAATGTATGACATCACCAAGGCCATAGAGGTTGCCACGCATGGCAGGAAGTGTTGCATTCGTGACCCTGAGCATCT
>NC_056748.1:967593950-967718950 GCF_019279795.1 Protopterus annectens
CAGGACAGTCTGCAATACATACAGGAAACATGTAAAGTACTAGGTGCATAGATTCATAGGATGATACTAGGCTATTGGCCCAGATGTCCTCATAAGCCTATCCCAGATTTTTCCCATGTCCCTTCAAAGTCAGCACCTGTTTCCCCTGTCCAGCTGGGACACAGTTGGTATCCCAGGGGTGTCTTTTGTGTTTCCCATGCAGTCATCCAGCTTCTTCTTAAAGAATGCTAAATAGGTACTCTGCTAGACATGGGGAGAGAGTGTATTTTACAGAGAGTGTATTGTTTGAGACACAAATCTATCCTGCCAGAAAGTACTATTCATGTCACAGACCAGGTGAGGGTCTTGCATGCATGTTGCATGAGTGGGGTTTGTCCTACGGATATGCAGAAACTCCATGCAGGCTGGTTTGGGAATGGCTTTGTTAGCCAGACACAAATCCCCTATGATCAGTCTGTATGACACTGAGTAGAACTTTCAACCTGTCTGTATAGGATAGGTGTTGCAAACCCTGTATTTTCCTGGTCAGGAACCTCTGTGGTCTCTGCAACTGCTGCATGTGGTTGGCAAGGTACATGCTAAATGAGCCATTGTACTCAGTAATGGGTCTGATAAGGGAGGAGTCCAGGGATGCTATGGCCTCCTGGTTCCTGGATGACATACCCTTATCTGTGAAGTGGGCCATGTAAACAGCCTTCCGTACAATGGTGCCAGAGCAGTGGGAAACTGTCAGGTTGCTATCAACCTTGGTGCAAAAGTCACCTCATGCCTGATTGCATGCTCAGTACATTGCTATTACTGTCATAACTAGTGTGGATGACATCTACCACAATAGGGATAATGATGCATTCCCTGGCATTCAGTTTGAGGCAATGCTTCTGACACCAGTCATTAATTTGGGTAAGGGCCTCTTGGAGGATGCTCACATCACTAGGGGGATGTAAGACAATGGCCAGCTTGCAGTCATCTGTACACCTGGTCAGTCACAGACCACTGGTTTTGTCTTGCACCTCAGAACAGTATATCCCAAACAGTAGAGGCCCCCAGACAGATCCTTGGGGTACGCCACTCTTTAAGGGTCTACTACTAGAGGTGGCTTCCACTACTTTGACTGAGTGGGTACTATCATTGAGTCAGTTTCCACTACTTTGACTGAGTGGGTACTATCATTGAGTCGGTTAGCGACCCATCTGGTAACATACAGGCTGATGCCTAGCTGTGTAGGCTTATGTATTATGACCAACTGGGGATTATTGTCAGAGGCTTTGGCTAAGTGAAGGTAGGCAGTGTGCACTGTATTCCCCTCATCCATGTGTTTGTTGACCGCTTCAGAGAAGTCAACCAGGTTTAACAGGCCTGATCTCCTTTTCACAATACCAAACTGTGTGGGCTCAAGAATTTTGAGGTTGCTGATGTCCCTGTTTATAAGGACCTTGATAATGCCTCCCATGGTCTTGCAGATCAGGCTAGTTAGGCTGATGAGCATATGACTGGCTGGGTCAGTGGATGCTCCACCTTTGTGTAAAGGGGTGACAGTGGCTGTCCTCCATGCGGATGGGATAACACTGGTGCTCAGGCTTTGGTTGACTACAGTGTGTATTGGATCTGAGAGCTCATGCCTGAGTTCATGTAGGATGCAGCTAGGGATGTTATCATGTCCCATGGAGACTTCAGTTTGTTGCCTTTGAGGGGGCATTACGGACCTGCTCCCTGATGGTGAGAGGAGGAGGGAAGGTGCTTTGCATGTCTTCCTTTACTGATGGGAGACAGGGAGAGTGAGGTTTTTACTTAACCTGTCTGCAGCCGCTTGGCTATATCTATGGCATATGTGTATGTGTAAAGTCCACAACAAATCTCCAACACTAAACTTGTCCAGAAGGATAAAGCACACAAGGCAAAGCTATAATACATCCTGTTTAATGTGAATAGCTCAACACAACAAACTTGAAAATAAAAACCACTAGTTCAAAAAGAAATAAACTGATTAAGTGCTTTCATCCACCAGCATGTGGACTTCATCAGAATCAATTAGTTAATTAACTAAAACCTTTTTAAACACTTTTTGGCACCAACACAGCACTTCCATTTAAAGAAATACATCGCTGAAAAATATATCAAAACATATATTATGTCCATCCTATTTAAAGTGCATATCGTGCTCTATATGTTCAAGCTACAATTTTGACATAAAAATAACATTGGATAACAAAATACACAAAAATAAAGACAAAAACAAAAACATTGTATGTACATATAAATCATATATTATTATGTCTATTGGTCGCTGATTCTGATTCTAGTAAAAAAAACGGTGCAAATTACATAATTAGCTGTCATGGACACAGTAAATAGACAACATTCCTATAAATATAATCCATCTTAATTGTGCAGTAAATATATATATGAGTGTCCTTCAGTACAATCATATATAGCAGCAATGAATGAACATTGATAGTAAATATTATAAATACTAAAAATGCAAAAGATCTTAATAATAAAATCAATTTTAAAAATAAATTTCAATATTTGTATAAATAAATAAATCTGTGGCAACCATAGTTATATGGGACCGCTGATCCACCTAGACATGTATTGATAACTATAAATATAATAAATATAGCACTACTGTGTCCTCATCACAGTTTATAGACAACATGTGCAGAAGATGTCATCAGAGACATATATACAATTAAGTAACAGACACCAAAAACTCATATTTAAATATTTAGTAAGCACTTACATTTGGGCATTCTTGTATTTATACTTTTCTACAATAGAAAGGAAACCTTATAGGTAATGAATCCTATAATAAATAACTACCTTCCACTAAAAAGATATATACAATTTATAAAATTTATAAACATCCAAATACATAAAAAATAAATAACAAATGTAAAAATATGTATATTCAACTCCAAATTTGATCAATAACTACATAACTTATAAATTATTTTGCTTTTTGTAAAAAAGGCTTAATAGTAATATAATCATTTAGTTCAGGCATTGTGGAAGCATCAGTTAAAATTTGCCATCTCACCTCTTTCTCTGCTAAATGTATACTGATGTTACCTCCTCTACTATTCTCAGTAACATGTTCATGGCAAATTTAAAATTATGGGTACTTACGTATGTGGTGTTATTGGCCACCAGTACAGAGCAGATATGCATGTTGCCTCTGAGACTGCAAACATATGTGAAGAAGGCCTTGTGATCAGCCTTGGTGGATATGTCCAATTTGCACTCAAAGTTAACCTTAAAGTAATTCACCTTTGACTTTATTTGCTTGTTCAGAGAAAGGTGAGATTGGTTCCAATTTGGCACCTGCTCCTTCTTGGCCCTGTACAGCCAATATTTCCACCTGTTATGGAGTTTGTGTATTGCTGCTGTCTACCATAGAGGTTTACTCTACCTTGGGGGAGATGATTTTGTCCAGTCAGGTATTGCTGAGTCCATACAGCTATGTAGGTGCTCATATAAATGTTTGGTGTAGGCTTGGACACAAAGTCATAACACAGTTAAACACTTTTCCAATTTCAACCTAGTAATTATAATCAAACTAGTAATTATTTCTGTTTCAAAGCAATACAACAACCTTGTTTATGTCTGCCTGATGCAGTGAAACTAAGATTGCACATTTTTAAAACAAGTACAGCATATTTATCTGACATATTGCAACTCATGTCTGCATGTTTGAGGCTTCCAGCTACTACTATTAATCCATACACGTGAACAGGTAATACTTGATATACATTTCTGTTCTTTGTCAGTATGGCACACTGTGTTTACACTCTTGCAGCTCAGTCATACCTCTCAACCTGTTAGAGCAAGACATCTGGACAAAAGCACACATAAATGGGGGGCAAAGGCCCAAAAATAGTGACACTTCATGAATATTACTGTAACACACTTAGACATTTGATAGCAAAGTAGATGTTGCATTCACAGGAATACTCTGAAGGATATGACATCTGACATTCAAATATTTGCTATGTTATGACTTCAGTCTTTACTGACATGCCAGTGATTTGCCAGGCAAAACACAACTGTATGAGAAAATGACTACAAATATGAGGCAAACATGTGGTCAGTCTGCAAAACTCTGGTCAGTTGAAAGGTATGAGCTCAGTGTATAACATACAGTTCAACACAAACTTGTGCACCAGTTGTTTACTGTGCACATACCCTACATACTGTAGGTCTCTTTCATTTGTAAGACAAGCATATGTATCATAGTAGTATTCAGAAGTGACATATGAATATTTACAACATCCCAGGTAGCTGGCCTGGCAGTGTCACAGTCAGTATTGTACAACAGATACTCCAGTAGTACTCATATGTGAGCTGACCTTTGCTGGGGTGACTCAGGGCCCAGATCTGTGATCTATGTCACTGCAGACAGAGCCAGCAGGGATGGCCATAGGTGCTGGACAGCAACATGTCAGTCAAGCAAGTCTTCTTGAGAGTTATTGTTTAACTTCCTATTTCCCATTATTGCATCCCCCATCTGCATTCCATTATATGCTTAATTGTTTGACATACCCATTATAGTGCTGTAGTGTTTTCTCAGAGTAATCCAGAAGTGTAGCTTTCTGTATTCGCAGTCTGTCTTTGCATAGAAAGCAGGGGTGGCTCATGCTATTGGGCTGCAGGACTGCAGCCCCCAGCTGTAAAACATAACAGAAAAGGGAAAAAAAATGCAAGTCGCAAAACATCGTGCATGCGCACTCGCAGTATTTCTGATATCCGGACTGCTGGTGAACAAGTCTGGAGCATGTGCACAGACTCCAGACTGTCTCACCAGTAGTCTGGATTGGGAAGATAGCAATATCCCAGAAGTCTATGCAGTTACAACTGCACAAACTGAAAGGGGATCAGACTGCAACGTCCGCAAGCTGGGTAGCACCCAGCTTGCTTGCTCTCGTGGGAAGAACTAGGACGAGCTTCATTGGCTTTTTACAATGGACCTTACTAAGCCCTAAGGTATGGAACTGCAGGACAAGGGAAGGACTTGCTCTCTCAGGTATGGGACTGCAGGAAAAGGGAAGGACTTGCTCTCATTTTACTAACTTGCTCTCAGGTATGGACCTTACTAAACTCCAGAAGAGAGAGAGTGTGTGTGTGTGTGTGTGTGTGTGTGTGTGTGTGTGTGTGTGTGTGTGTGTGTGTGTGTGTGTGTGTGTGTGTGTGTGTAATGCTCCAGTGGCTATATGGTGGTGGGTAGAGAATACACAGGATTGAACCCTGTACCTTGGGCCGAGGTGGCAAGAGCCTAAATTCCCTACCCACCACCATTTGTAAAAAATGTGCAGATTTTTGCCTCATAGTTGTTCTGTTCCTCATAAAATCTGTGGTTTCTGTATTTTTGTGTCTTTACACAGTCAGTAGTGCAGTGGTGCAGTGGTAGCGCATTGTTGCCTGACACCTACAGGTTCTCTGGTTTGATTCTTGGCTGGGGTGCCTTCTGTGTGGAGTCTGCATGTCCTCCCTGTGTTTGTGTGAGTTTCCTCTGGGTGCTCTAGTATCCTCCCATCTTACAAAGACATGTGCCTGAAGTGTTTCTCCCTGGGCCGCTGCTGAAATTTGGCTTTTGTTCCAAGTCAGACTTTCCTGGTTAACAAATGTTAAATAAATAAAAATGACAAGCATTTGAATTTCAGACGTCATGTTCTTCAGAAAGTACATGGTTACACACAACATTTTATTCTAGCAATTTTCTAAGATGGATGTTTGAAATTTGTCCCTGTTTTTGGGACTGTATTCCCCCATTATTGGCTTCGTCCAGGTATTTTGTGCTAAGGTTGAAAGCTATGGTAAGAACTGAATTCACTGAATATGTTTGGGGGCTGTATTCCCCCATTACTGGCTTTGTTCAAGTGTTTTTTGCTAAGAGGTTGAAAGCTATGGTGAGAACTGAATTCACTAAATATGTTTGGGCGCTGTGTTCCCCCATTACTGGCTTGGTTAATGTGTTTTCTGTTAAGAGGTTGACAGCTATGGTGAGAACTGAATTCACTAAATGATAGCCATTTAAGTCTCAGTCTTTCTCTCTTTCACAAAACAGCTGATTTGGCATCACTATGTGTATTGTTCTGACTATTTTGCACAGGGTCTTGGGTTCACGTCTTGGCAGTGAAATGCATGGTGGTAACACAACATTTTATTCTAGCAACTTTCCAATGTTATGCAAGCAATGTTTAAAATGTGTCCCTGTTTTTTTGGGCTTTTGCTCCCCCCCAATCAATTTTGGCTTTTTCCAGATTTATTGGGCTGCAAAGTTCAGCGATACAGCTGAGTAGATTTTCCAAGGGAGCAAAAGTTTAGTGCTGTTTATGCTGAGTCTGCTTGCATTGTGAATAGCACAACAGGTAGTGTACTTGCTTTTAATGCAGAAGGCTGTGGGTTATACTCCCACAGTAGGTAGATGCATTGCTGATACTGTACTGTGTTGCAAAGGGGTGGATGTTGCAGTCCTTTTTGGCGAAGATACCTAGTAACTATGAACCTGTTATCAGTTTCCCATCCATTACCTATTGCAATATTACTAGCTTATAATTTTTTAACAACAACAACAACATCATTTTTTAGTGTAACATAGGCAATTTATTCCTCAAGGGCAACGGGCACTTTATTTGTAGACAAAACAATGAAATATAAAGTTGTTTGCCAGCAGCAACCTCTTCATTAGTTACAGATCTCTTTAATGTGGAATTATTTAGATGACGTTTACTTCTTCAGAGATTGTGCATATTTACTGATACTGGTGGACTGTAGAAGTTTGAGTAGACTTTTATGATGGAAATGTTCTGAATAGGGCAGTTTTGTCATTATTGGTGCATGCATTTTGTTTCATTGTTTACTGGAAAATTGTTCAAAACAATAAATTTAAAATGCCCTCTAAAACTGTACTGTATTGTACAAGGAATATAATTTAATACAATCAGGAAGGTGTATCAAAGAGCATGTGTATGTTTCGTGTGCAAGGGACCTGTGATTTGAAAACAGCCCAAAGTTAATCTTTGTCTGCTACTGGCAAAATGTATTTTCTTTGAATGTGGGTTTCAATACTGTTTAAATGATTGTGAGTTTCAAGGGCAGAGAAGGTTTAATGCAAAGTCTGTTTTCATTGTGAGACTGCATTGCTTTGTTTAGCAGATATCTACTAGTGTTTGTGCTGTAAAATGCAAAATAAAACTTTCAAATTAAGTCCAAATCATTGCAGAAGTAAAGCAGTATGCACATTACTGTTTATGGTAAATGGGGTGAAATAGTCAAGTAATGGTTCATTGGAATGGCTGCAGGGGGGAGGCTCCATTCAACCATGATTTTGTGAGGGGGGAAGAGCAGCAAACTCAAAGACAGCCCCAGCTGAACTATACCTCTCAACTGTCCAGATTTTTGCAGAATAAATAGATTTTTGCTTCTTATTTTTGGTTTGTTCGTCATAAAATTTGTGGTTTTCTGGCAAATCATTTAGGAATTAAGTCACTAAATAATGACAGACACTGAGTCTCAGACTTTGTAACCTTTAGAAAAATGCATGTTAAAGCAAGACCTGTTATTCTATCAACTGTCTCAAGTTATACAAGAGCAATTTTAGTACTGTTTATATGTTCCCCCAATATATTTGGCCTTGTCCAGATTTCCTTCATTAACAGGTTGAGAGGTACGTGCAAATAAATTGCTCTATAGAATTAGGCATATCCAAACCTCTCAACTGTCCCATATTTTGGCTCAAAATGTTGCTCTTCCCCTAATAATCTCTCCCCAAACTGGCAATTTTGGAAGAAAACGTGGAGGGTTTACAATTAATATATAATTAATAATCAGAGTTATAGATTACTTTTATTTCAGAAATGCATGTAGATTCTTTTATTTTATCAGCTGCTCAAGTTAGCAGTACTAATATTTAAAAAGTGTCCCTTCTTTGACAGGTTCCCAGCTGTATTGTGTGGCTATTTTATATTTTTGCATCACATTTTGGTCCGTTTTTCATAAAATTGTGTTTTTTGACAAATTAGTGGCAAATCATTTAAGACTGAAGTTAGAAAATAATGACAGGCATTTGAGTTTCAGATTTCATACCCTTCAAAAAATTCATACTAGTTCAAGACCTACTATTATATTGTCTTTCTAAATTTATAAGAGCAATATTTTAAAAGTGTCCTTATTTTTGGGCCTTTGTCCCACTTCTATGTATGGCTTTGTCCAGATTTCTTGCTCTGTGGTTGAGAGGTATGACAAATGTGTCCAGACCATCACAGTCAGTCAGAGACATTTCAAATTGTGACATACTTGTTGCACCCTACTCCCCCATGTAGTGACTCTGGATGTGTCCAAGCAAGGCAAGGAGCAGTTATGCAGTGTAAATGTGCAGAGTATCCCCCCATTCAAGCTAGACACAAGTACTACAGTGGCTTTTCATCTGTCCTTGATTTTGCAGAAAGTTCTGGTTTCTGTCATATTTTTATACTGTTGATTTATGCTTATTATTATTCAGAAAGTGCCTGTTGCTCTGTGTTTAAGTAGCAATGCTTTAATGACCATCAGGTAAGCTTGTCTGAGATTGTAAGATGCAAGTAAGCTTTAATAAGCATACTGTTAAAGAATTGCCAACACTGAAAGCCTTTCTGTTGTTGCCATGCAGAGAATACTTACATAACTAGATACCGTATAAGCCTTGGTTATTGAAATGCATATAACAGTATTTGTAATAAAGGACAGGATTACATTATTTTAAGAAGGTCATTACATTTGTTGGAGACTTGCAGTCATCTTTGAAGACTTTACCTGTAAACTAAACAGAATGCCAATATATCGTGTGTGGTCCATAACCTGTGCAGTAATCCTTTAAGCGATGGATCTTGAGCTTGTTTCTTGTTTGCTTTTCATTTTTTACTTGGATCATGTTTTCCCCATGAAACAAGTAGATAGTTGTTGTCAGGCAGCAGGTATTTTTTTGGATAAGAAACATTTTTACAAGTGGGGTTATCACAGAGATGGTTACTTTCAGCATGTCACTTGGTACTTTAATAAAGCTGAATATAAATTATAATTAGAACTGCAGAGCAAGGAGAAGTGGTTTGAGTTGAGTGCTGTGTGTTTTTCTTATACTTGACTTTGACTGGCATTCTAGTAATGTATTTAAAAAGTAATTTATTTTTTCATGCCTCACAACCTTTTTGTTTCCAACAAGATATTAAGTAAGATGTCATGTAGCCAATGCACTGAAATATTTTTTTTCTTCTACACTTCATTTTGTTTTGATTGGACTCTCATAATGACAGTTTGGCACCCAAGGCAGCGTATTTAATTAAAGTTACAGTTTTTGTGGTCTTGAGCATAGATCCTCCCCTTTCTAGTCAGCCACACCCCTTCCCATTGACCCCACCCATTCAGCTGTCTCCTGCAGCCCCCTTTTGATTTGAAGTCACCAGCCGCCACTGATAGAAAGGCTCAGACCTGTTTTACATAGGCAGCAGCTGGCCTTTTGTAGGTAATGCTCATGAGCAGGTGATGGCCTGTGCACTAATTGGTGTCTCCTACTTGCTAATTGTATCCATAACAGCTGTGGTGTCTTTCCATTAGCCAATGGCATGGCAACACATTGCTCTAATTAAGTCCTTCATGTGGGCCTTGCCCCTTTTCCTTGCCTGTGAGGAGGACATTATGGAGATGTGGGAGCTACAGCATGACAGAGGGCAGGTGGAAATACTGTCCACTGTTTGGATTGATATGCTCTGTCCACAGTTTTGCATGCTGTGTCTGCATACCTGTCAAACTCTTATTACAAGACATGTGGAGAAAGCCCAACAAAATGGGTACAAAGTTCCAGAAGTAGGGACAGGTTGTAAGTATTGCTGTTATACAGTTAGAAACATGCAAGATTAGCAGAGTTTGTCTGGACATGCATTTTCTGCATAATTTGAAGTCTGACACTGATCTGTATATGACATACCTCTCAACTGTCCAGATTCTTGCAGAATGTCCAGAGACTTGCCTCTTATGTTTGGTCTGTTCCTCATACAATTATTTTTTTTTTTTGGCAAATCACCAGGATGATCTGAGGGTTGAAGTCACTAAATAATGACATACATTTCTATTTCAGACTTCATATCCTTCAGAAAATTTATGTTAAAACAAACCCTGTCACTCCAGCAACTTTTTCAGTTTATGCTCATTTTTTGATGTTTCTGATATTTTAAGGTAATGAGTTCCAAGATAATGGCGAAAGCTGTTTTACCTGTTACTTTGAAAAAGTGAGGCTTTGCCAGTAATATTGCATTCTCTGAATATGCTCACAGGGAATAACTGGTGTGTCTGCTATGCAGTTTGTTTGTGAGTGGTAGACAGAAGGAACAGGTTAGTACCTTGAATGTGAAGCAGTAAAGTAGCAGAGTGGACCTGGCAGTTACTGGGAGCCAGTTTGCATTTTGCAGAGAGTAGCAGGAATGCTCTTTGGACCCCATATGGATATGTATCTGCATATCCTGATTACTATGACTTGGTAATTTGGGCTTAGTATACACCTGGTAAGACAAGCAACATTCACATGTTGACAACATAATTTGTAACCCCAGGGCACTCGTGGATTCCAGTGGAAACAGACTTGAATATTTATATGCCAGTCTTAACTGTTTGAAGGCTGATGTTGTGGTATTTTGTTCATTAAAGGTGGTGTTAGTTGTGTTATTCCCAGGTATCTCTGAGCTGTAATTGTGAGTAAAGCTGAATGATGGGTTCAGCAATACTTAGTAAGTGGTATGATTTCATGATCTGATATGCCAAAAAGCATAGTAATATTTTTATTTATTGATATTTATTTTTTGGCTATCAGTTGCAAGTTGCATTTCTGCAAACCAGGTCCACAAAAGAAGTCACATTGCAGTGTATCTTGCAACTTATGAAGTGAGTCTTCAGAATACAGTACAATAATGTCATCTACATAAAGAGTATGGGCTTCCAAAAAACAGTTTAATCCTGGTAAGTCATGGCAATTCCAAAGCTGTTAATGAAGATGGAAAAGAGTACAGATCCCAGGATGGTGTGTTGTGATATTCCTTCTGAGAAGGTTCAATGTTGTGAAGAGTCCATATTTAAAAGTAAGGGTTGTTTAAGTAAGCAGAGAACCACTGTGGGACATTGTCACCTATAGTATCCTCCCATCTTACAAAGACATGTGCCTGGAGTGTTTCTCCCTGGGCCTCTGCTGAAAATTGGCTTTTGTTCCAAGTCAGACTTTCCTGGTTAATAAATGTTAAATAAATAAAAATGACAAGCATTTGAATTTCAGATGTCATATTCTTCAGAAAGTACATGGTTACCCAAAACATTTTATTCTAGCAATTTTCTAAGATGGATGTTTGAAATTTGTCCCTGTTTTTTGGGACTGTATTCCCCCATTATTGGCTTTGTCCAGGTATTTTGTGCTAAGGTTGAAAGCTATGGTAAGAATTGAATTCACTGAATATGTTTGGGGGCTGTATTCCCCCATTACTGGATTTGTTCACGTGTTTTTTGCTAAGAGGTTGAGAGCTATGGTGAGAACTGAATTCACTGAATATGTTTGGGTGTTGTGTTCCCCCATTACTGGCTTTGTTCATGTGTTTTCTGTTAAGAGGTTGACAGCTATGGTGAGAACTGAATTCACTAAATGATAGCCATTTAAGCCTCAGTCTTTCTCTCTTTCACAAAACAACTGATTTGGCATCACTATGTGTGCTGTTCTGACTATTTTGCACAGTGTCTTGGGTTCAAGTCTTGGCAGTGAAATGTATGGTGGTAACACAACATTTTATTCTAGCAACTTTCCAACATTATGCAAGCAATGTTTAAAATGTGTCCCTGTTTTTTAGGCTTTTGCTCCCCCCCCAATAAATTTTGGCTTTTTCCAGATTTCTTGGGCAGCAAAGTTCAGAGATACAGCTGAGTGCTGAGTAGATTTTCCAACGGAGCAAAAGTTTAGTGCTGCTTATGTTGAGTCTGCTTGCATTGTGAATAGCACAACAGGTAGTGTACTTGCTTTTAATGCAAAAGGCTGTGGGTTATACTCCCACAGTAGGTAGATGCATTGCTGATACTGTACTGTGTTGCAAAGGGGTGGATGTTGCAGTCCTTTTTGGTGAAGATACCTAGTAACTATGAACCTGTTATCAGTTTCCCATCCATTACCTATTGCAATATTACTAGCTTATCATTTTTTAACAACAACAACAACATCATTTTTTTAGTGTAACATAGGCAATTTATTCCTCAAGGGCAACAGGCACTTTATTTGTAGACAAAACAATGAAATATAAAGTTGTTTGCCAGCAGCAATGTCTTCATTAGTTACAGATCTCTTTAATGTGGAATTATTTAGATGACTTTTACTTCTTCAGAGATTGTGCATATTTACTGATACTGGTGGACTGTAGAAGTTTGAGTAGACTTTTATGATGGAAATGTTCTGAATAGGGCAGTTTTGTCATTATTGGTGCATGCATTTTGTTTCATTGTTTACTGGAAAATTGTTCAAAACAATAAATTTAAAATGCCCTCTAAAACTGTACTGTATTGTACAAGGAATATAATTTAATACAATCAGGAAGGTGTATCAAAGAGCATGTGTATGTTTCATGTGCAAGGGACCTGTGATTTGAAAACAGCCCAAAGTTAATCTTTGTCTGCTACTGGCAAAATGTATTTTCTTTGAATGTGGGTTTCAATGCTGTTTAAATGATTGTGAGTTTCAAGGGCAGAGAAGGTTTAATGCAAAGTCTGTTTTCATTGTGAGACTGCATTGCTTTGTTTAGCAGATATCGATTAGTGTCTGTGCTGTAAAATGCAAAATAAAACTTTCAAATTAAGTCCAAATCATTGCAGAAGTAAAGCAGTATGCCCATTAGTGTTTATGGTAAATGGGGTGAAATAGCCAAGTAATGGTTCATTGGAATGGCTGCAGGGGGGAGGTTCCATTCAACCATGATTTTGTGAGGGGGGAAGGGCCGCAAACTCAAAGACAGTCTCAGCTGAACTATACCTGTCAAACTCTTATTACAAGACATGTGGAGAAAGCCCAACAAAATGGGGACAAAGTTCCAGAAGTAGGGACAGGTTGTAAGTATTGCTGTTATACAGTTAGAAACATGCAAGATTAGCAGAGTTTGTCTGGACATGCATTTTCTGCATAATTTGAAGTCTGACACTGATCTGTATATGACATACCTCTCAACTGTCCAGATTCTTGAAGAATATCCAGAGACTTGCCTCTTATGTTTGGTCTGTTCCTCATACAAATGTTTTTTTTTTGGCAAATCACCAGGATGATCTGAGGGTTGAAGTCACAAAATAATGACATCCATTTCTGTTTCAGCCTTCATATCCTTTAGAAAATTTATGTTAAAACAAACCCTGTCACTCCAGCAACTTTTTCAGTTTATGCGCATTTTTTTATGTTTCTGATATTTTAAGGTAATGAGTTCCAAGATAATGGCGAAAGCTGTTTTACCTGTTGATTTGAAAAAGTGAGGCTTTGCCAGTAATATTACATTCTCTGAATATGCTCACAGGGAATAACTGGTGTGTCTGCTATGCAGTTTGTTTGCAAGTGGTAGACAGAAGGTACAGGTTAGTACCTTGAATGTGAAGCAGTAAAGTAGCAGAGTGGACCTGGCAGTTGCTGGGAGCCAGTTTGCATTTTGCAGAGAGTAGCAGGAATGCTCTTTGGACCCCATAAGGATATGTATCTGCGTATCCTGATTACTATGACTTGGTAATTTGGGCTTAGTATACACCTGGTAAAACAAGCAACATTCACATGTTGACAACATAATTTGTAACCCCAGGGCACTCGTGGATTCCAGTGGAAACAGGCTTGAATATTTATATGCCAGTCTTAACTGTTTGAAGGCTGATGTTGTGGTATTTTGCTCATGAAAGGTGATGTTAGTTGTGTTATTCCCAGGTAACTCTGAGCTGTAATTGTGAGTAAAGGTGAATGATGGGTTCAGCAATACTTAGTAAGTGGTATGATTTCATGATCTGATATGTCAAAAAGCATAGTAATGTTTTTATTTATTTATTTATTGATATTTATTTTTTGGCTATCAGTTGCAAGTTGCATTTCTGCAAACCAGTTCCACAAAATAAGTCACATTGCAGTGTATCTTGCAACTTATGAAGTGAGTCTTCAGAATACAGTACAATAATGTCATCTACATAAAGAGTATGGGCTTCCAAAAAACAGTGTAATCCTGGTAAGTCATGGCAATTCCAAAGCTGTTAATGAAGATGGAAAAGAGTACAGCTCCCAGGATGGTGTGTTGTGATATTCCTTCTGAGAAGGTTCGATGCTGTGAAGAGTCCATATTTAAAAGTAAGGGTTGTTTAAGTAATCAGAGAACCACTGTGAGACATTGTCACCTATATCAAAATTGGCTAGTGTTTTGATTAAAAGGTCATGGCTGACTGATTCAAAAGCTTGTTTTAGGTCAATGAAGAGGGAACATGTTAGCTGTCTTTCTACTGTACCATTAAAGATGCAATTAATGTAAATAGAACTGTTTGTGTGTTATATTTGTTATGAAATCTGTACTGTCTGTAACCAAGCTGTATTTTGAGATATATTCCATTTGGTTTTATGGTAACCTCTCCATTAATTTCAGGAAGAGGGGATATTATAATGACTGCTCTGTTGTCTGATGCTGAAACAGGGTTATTAACTTGGGGGATTGGAACTACAGTTGCATGTTTCCAGGAAGAAGAAATTATGCCTAATTTAAGTGTTAGGGTGATAATGAGTTACAGCAGTTTCAAAATATTCATCGCTGATAACATTACAAGTCAATCAGTTTGCACCATGGCAATACACCAGTAAGGTAATAACAGAAAATCATAAAGAAACAGGGATCATCTGTTTTTAAACAATGCCATAACAGCTATAAAAAGTGGTGAAACAAAGTATGGCATGGATATACTACATAAAAATTACAGTTTGCCTACAGAGGTATAAAATATGCAATACATTGATAAACTGCATAGCCACCACTATGAAAAATTGATGACTGCTTTATAAATGGAGTCATAAAAAGGGTAAACTACAAATGTAGTTATAAAAATCCAGTAAGTGAATTTCCATGGTGATTTTTTATAGCATTGCTATTTTGCTGTGTCTTCAACCCATTAAGTAGTTTCTTTATCAAAGTACACTATGGAAAAGGGCTCATTTCCAAAAAGCACCCCAGCTAAATAACATATCACCTCATTTTTGGGGGGGTGGTTTAATAGTGAATAACTCATCTGAAGAGCAACTGAAAGGACAACTACAAATTATTAAAACCTCATCAGATAATGTAAGGATGGTATTTAGTCTTGATAAAAGCATGAAAACAACATTTTATAGCAATAAAACTGAAGTATCAAGAAAATATCACCTGGGAGTGGAGTGTGATACATATGGCTACTTAACAAGTTACAGTATGCCTTACTAATCTACGTCTCATTTGTTTATTGTATAGGCCTGTTGTTCCCCCAGTCCTGAGCACAGCAGCACTCCTGTATACAATTCAATTAATTAATTAATTAATTAATTAATTAATTAATTAATTAATTAAATATTTATTTACCAGGAAAGTCTGACTGCTAAAGAGTCCATTTTCAGTGGAGGTGTAGGCAGAAATGCACCAGATGCATGCCTTTGGTATATGGGAGGAAAATGGAGCACACGGAATAAACCCAAGGGAATGCAAGGAGGACATACAGTCTCCTCACAGAAGGCACACTAGCCAAGAATCAAAGTGGAGAGCCTCTTGCTGTGAGGTGACAACATTAACCACTGCACCATAGTTTTCTGTATGCCAAAGACTACCAGAATGCATGTCTGTGGAATACTGTAATTCAAGGCAGCATACTATAAACAGTACATACCACACATGGCTGCATCAGGATACTATATGGACGAATAGCAAAGAATGGGGCAATACTAATGTCAGTAATTATATGTGTACCCTGATTTAGGAATGTGGTCCATTCCTATTATGGTATTAAGAACTTTAACCATTTAAAGAAATGAAAAAAAAAAAAACGATCACATTTTCCCATGTGTTTCACCCTGGCATACTCTATCATACCACACAAAAACAATAGCTTTAATCCTCCACACTGCTGACAATAACAATTTTTATTTGCATTCCTTTTATTGTTTCCTCTAGAAATAGATACCATCTCTGAAGCACTTTTGATTTATGCATAAAGTTGAGACTAAAAATGTCATGAGTTATTTCAGTATACTCCAGCATTCTTCCTATGCTTTCTGTTTCAGAAAAGGTATAGTTGATCTTTTCCTCAATTCTTGCAGCAGATACAAATTTCCCAGCAGCCATACAGATGCAATACTTGTTTTATAGTAAAACAATATGAATGCCTGTCCTCTGTAACTACTATTTGCATAAATTCCATACCATTGCTGAGCTATATGAATTTTAAGATATTGGCTCTTATTATTAGTGACACTGAATAGTGACACTTACAGAATATGACCTTAAAAAATGAAATCCTGAGCTAGCAATAACTGCCAGAACTTGGAACTACTATATCAGCTTGAGAGCCATTTGCTGAAGCTATATATATCTATTGTTGATTGCACATTTACAGAACTATTCACAAAACAAGCAGCAAAGTCAAACAGCATTTTTATAAGGATGATACAATATAGGGTCTTAGCTTCCATACTATATATACTATATATGCATACATAGATATATATATATATATATATATATATATATATATATATATATATATATATATATATATATATGCTATAGATACTGCCACTGAGGTCACAACACCTTGGCTTCCCTACTGTACTATGGGTGCACTGAACAGCGTTGCCACACTTACTATTCATAGCCTTCAGTAGAAAAAGCACCTTTGTTATCCCTAGAACAAAACAAAAACTGGTCAAACTAGCCCAATTCCTTTACTAATAGTACATACAGTAAAAACCTGCTATGATGGATGGGCAGTTTCCCATCATTTCACCAGGCAGCCTGATTGGCTCAGGATGCCTATGTCAATGTAGTAATTGCCTCATGTATACTGACAACCACTTACTCCTAAAACAAACAGATACCCTATGTGAGAGATATAATTCCACTATGAAACTGGAATTAATTCTCTCACCTAGGTTCATAGGATCATAGGTTGGTACTAGGCTATTGGCCCTAGGGCCTATACAAGCTTAGCCATAACAATTCCCTGGATATTTCTTCCCACAATATTTACCTCCCTGGACCCCTGTATAGCAGGGTGACTGACATGATCCTCAGGGTGAATTTCCTATCTCCCATCCAATAATCAAGGTTCCTTTTGAAGAGGGCCAAGGAGGCGCTTTGTATGACATGTATGGGCAGTCAATTCCAGAGTATAGGGAGTCTCTGGATCAGGAACCTTATCCCTCCAGCATGTTTTGTTCATAGTGATGACAAGGTTTAGATCCCTGGAGTGTGTGGCTTCGAGGAATTGGGATTTCATTAAGTGGAGCATGTCCAACAGCTCAGGGTTTGACATGGCCTTGTATGTTAAGCAGAGATCGCCTCTGAGTAGACGATATGCCACATAGTACAGCTGGAGTTTTTTAGATGGTCAGCATATGGCATCTGCCTTAGGCCTGTGATTCTTTTAGTGAGGTATTTCTGCGGCCTTTCCAAATTTGCAGATGTCTTGTGCGGTACATACCAAATGGGACATTATACTCTATAATGGGTCTAATGAGGGATGAGTACAGTGGAACAATGACCTCCTTTTTTCTGGATGAAAAGTCCTTAGTGATGAGGTGTGCCACATAGAAGGATTTCTCGACTGTTGTGGCAATGTGGTTATCGAAGGTGAGACCACTGTCCACCTGTGTCCCTAAGTCTCTCGTCACACTTTTGATGTTTAGTGTACTGCCACCTATGTGGTAATTCATGGGTACATGTTTTTTTCCAAAGGGATAACTATACACTTCTTGGCATTAAGCTTGAGCTGGGCTCTGGCACAAGGCATCTGTTTCTGTAAGGCCCTTTTGTAGAATATCCACATCATTTAGGGATTCAATAATGGCTCACAGTTTGCAGTCATCTGTGAACTCTGTTAGCCAGAGTCCCTTAGTGTTGGCCTATACTTCAGAGAAGTAGATGCCAAACAAGAGTGGTCCCAGGACTAAACCCTGAGGTACTCCACTTGTCACTTGTCTGGAGCTGGATTTGAAGTCGGCTACTTTTACAGTCTGGGTTCTGTCAGTAAACCAGTTGGCAACCCATCGAGTGACTTAGGGATTTATGCCCAGCTTAGTAAGTTTATCTATGATTCCAGAGTGGGGGATGGTGTTGAAGGCCTTGGCGAGGTCCGGATAGGCTGTGTGGACTGCCTTACCCTTGTTCACAGCTCTGGAAACAGATTCAAAGAAGTCAATCAGGTTCAAGAGACAAGATCGGCCATTCACGAACCCAAACTGGGTGGGGTCCAGTGTTTGAAGGTTACCAATGTCTTTGTTTATAAGTTCCATGATAATGCGTTCCATGCTCTTGCAGATCAGGCTCATCAGACTGATGGGATGGCAGTTCCCGGGAACCAAGGTGGATCCCCCCATGTGGAGTGGGATAACTGTAGATGTGCGCCACTCAGTGGGCACGAAACCTGATGTGAGGCTATGATTAAACATGACACTTAGGTGAGGTGCCACTTCATTTTGTAGTTCATGTAGTACACAGCCCGGGATGTCATCTGTTCCCATGGATGCTGTAGTCTTAGCTTTGGAGAGTGCAGCTTCTACCTGTGTGGCCATGATTACCGGAATTTGGCAATCTTTTGGTATTAAGATAAGCCCTTTAGGGGGTGAGAGGGAGGTGAAGTTGGCACTAAATCGATCTGCCAGGATATTGGCAATATCCTTGGGATCAGTATATTTAATGCCGTTCTGTTGTAGCTCAGAGCAGATCTGAGCATTGCCATTTAGATTCTTGACATAACTATAGAATGCCTTGTGGTTGTCTTTGGAATCTTTAGCAATTTTATTTTCATAACTAGCTTTTGAGGAATTTATGAGGGATCTCAGCTTCTTACTGAGGCTGGTGAGGGAGTTTTTTGCATCCTGGGATTTTCCTCTTTTCTGCAACAGTTTCTTCCTTCTGTTGTATAGTTTGTTTATAGCAGGGGACTGCCAGATTGGCTTCCTTTTTTTGGAGGAGAGCATCTTGGTTCTATTTGGGATGGCACAATTCATGCATGAGTGGATGTGCTTGTACAGTGACTTGGTGTAGGATTCAGCAGTCGAACTTTCAGATCCCGTCTGCATGGGTGTCATGAAGTTTGTCACTTTTGACTTCCGTAGCATGAAGTTGGCTTTGGAGAAGTTTTTTTTATGGAGGTTTCCTTAGTGGGGGGTGGGGGTGGGATGTGGATGTCAAGGGTGATTTGCTTATGGTCAGACCTGACCAATGAGGGGGTGACCACTGGTATGGAGAATCTATCTCCCATGTTGGTAATGACCAGGTCTAGGATATTGGAGCCCCTGGTGGGACTATGGATTAGTTGAGCCAGGGCGTTGGAATTTATGAATTCCAAAAACCATTTGGAAAAGGTGTTGGTACCCGAGTAGTTTTCCCAGTTAATGGCAGGGTAGTTGAAATCACCAAGTATTAGGGTGTTCGGTTGTATCTTAATATTTTCCAGTATGTTTAGAAAGGTGTAGTCAGAATCTTGGGGCTTGGTGGGGGATCTGTAGCAAGCTACAATTTGGATTGCAGTCTTACCTAGTGTTAGTTGCACCTGGAGAATTTCAGATGCATTGTATTGGGCAACTAGCCTGGAGGTGTGAATATCCTTGGTGAATATGGACACTCCTCCACCTTTAGTGTTTCGTCTTGGTTTTGTGGCCAAAAAATGTGGTAAGAGTTACAGCCTGGTATTGCAGGGGTGCTGTCTGGAGTCTTTAATCAGGTCTCAGTTACTACACAGATATTGATGTTCTCCATTTTTAGGAGTGCCTCGAGAGAGAGTGCATTTTTAGGTTCAGACTTCTAGCATTGAGTAGCATTACCCTCAGATTTTTTTGTATCTGTTACAGTGGTGGTTTTGTCCTTTGAACCTTGCCTAAAAAGGGCACTATAGGGGTGGCAAGAGCTTTAGCCAGTAATCTGAATCCCGGGGGTGACAGGTTCAGACCATCTCTGGCAAAGCATCGTGATTTGTCGATCATGTCTTCCCAGGCAGACAGATACTGGATCCCCTTTGAATGACACCAGAAGTTTAGCCAATTGTTGAAGTCAATCATTTTGTCCTTATACTGTGGTATCATTCTGGGTGAAGGCAGGATGCTACTCAGGGCTAGGGTCATACCTGCCTGGGCTACATGATCCGAGAGCTCTTCCATGTCTCTTTTCATGTTGTCCAGGGAGGTACATATCAAGTCATTCACTCCAACATGGACAACGACAGAGTCATATTTGTACTTGTTGTGGAGTGACTTGAGTGCATGCATTATGTGGCAGATCCTGGCACCCAACAGGCAGCTGACTGTAATTTTCTCCTTGTTCAGCCTGGTGAGTGGGACATCAGTGTGCCTGACTATAGAGTCACCTATGACTAAAGTGTTGGGTAGATTGTCTTGCCTTAGGGGCTGTTGCTGGGTGGCATACTGGTGTTGTGAGCTATGTGTCACTTTGGTTGTGACTGGTGTTTGTTTGCGTTTTAACTTCGGAGGACCTTGTTGCTTGGGCAGGTTAATGTTAAGGGCCTCCACATATGTGGGGTTAGTGTTGCTATGTGTGGGTGTTGATGGTGTCGGTTTTGAAGGCTATGAGTTGCTTGAGGTGTAGTGCAGGTGTTAACCTTCTCCTCTTGACTGTCTAGCACAATCTTGGCCACAGAGAGCTTTGCTTCCAATTTGGCTATGTAAGTGCATCTCTCGCAGGTTGGAGTGTTGGGTGGTAAGAGGAGAGGGTTGTCTGTGTACATGAGGCAGTTGCCACATAGCCCCAGTATGCCCAGATTCACCAGGTGGACAGGAGAAATCACCGGAAGCTGACCCTTAGACAAGCCTGTTTAGGTGCTTTTTTAGTAAAGTACAAGAGCTGTTTTCTATTACCTTTGCAAGGTACTTTGCAATTATAGGCTGTTTAGTGCCTACAATTAATTTCTCCTTATTGACAAGGAGAGTTGAGTGCTTGTATCAGTTTCAGGCTTCCTAGTGCTTTCCAGCAGGTTCTAGAGCAAGTGCTAGTCACAGGGGTTCAGCTTTTAGTGCTACTACTGAGAAACCAGCTAGTTCTAAGGGAAAATTTGAAAAGCAGACTTTCTGGCACATGGAATAGTTTAACTGTAGCCCCGTGGTGCTGCATGATGTGAAAAATGTGAAAACACACGTTTTTAAGCCAGAAAGTTGAAATAGAAATCAGCCAAAAAAAGCTAATAAAAATACAATTTCAGAGCTGGAAACCACTCTTCTAGTGTTAGATAGGCAATACAGTACTCACCACTACATAACAATAAACCAGACATAAAACAGGCTGTCAGCACACACACTTCACCTCTCAGACAAAATTAGGTCACACAACACATAAACTCACATATGTGGAGGTACTCACTAGAAGCCTACCAAAAGATCAGAGATCTCCCAAAAGTAAACCATTTGAACACACTCCTATGCAAATAGGAACCATTACACATAATAACACATATACCAGTGTCTCAGCAAATAAGTTCCTAAAGCAAAACACCACAAAATCTAATGTCTTGGTCATAGGCGACTCCATGGTGAGACACACACATGTCTCCCTCACCGGGGACAAGAAGAAAGTCACACTCATCTGCCTGTCAGGTTCCAGGCTCCATCAAATCACATATGCACTCAAGTCACTCAACAACAAGTACGACTCTGTCATGGTCAGTGTTGGGGTGAATGACTTGACTGCTCTGGACTATATGAAGAGACATGACTGAAATCTGAGATTATGTGTCCCAGGCAGGTATGACTCTGGCCCTAAACAGCATTCTACCTTCACCCAGGATGATGCCACAATATAAATAAAAATTGATTGACTTCAACAATTGGCTTAGATTGTGGTGTTAGTCCAGTGGGATTCAGTATTTGTCAGCCTGGGAAGACATGGTCAACAGGCCGTGCTGCTTTCCTACAGATGGTCTGCATCTGTCTCATCTAGGCTTTCAGATACTGGCAAAGGAGCTTATGTCCTGCATAGTGTCTTTTTTAGGCAATGTCAAAACAACAAAATTTCTGATGTAACAAAATGCACTTGAGATCAACCCAAGGTTTTGCTGCTTAAGACTAGAAGTCTAAACATGCAACTGCACTCCCTGGAAGCACTCCTCACCTTGGAAGATGCGGACGTCTGTGCAGTTACTGAGTCATGGTTCAAGACCATAGAGAGCACCCCAGCCATGCAAGGTTACAATGCCTTTCATACATTCACACCTCAAAATGAGCATGAAGAAATCAAAGGTGGAGGTGTATCCATCTTCATTAAAGCCACGTACACCTCGAGACTGGTCATGCAATATGACTCTCTCAAACTACTCCATGTGCAATTAACTATAGGCAAAATAAGCTAACACATAATTGCTAGCTATAGGTCCTTCACCATGAACAAGAAAAGCACATCGCCTACCTGGACTTACTGGAGTCACTCACCATACAACCCAAAACCTTAGTCATGGGAGATTTCAATTATCCTTCCATCAACTGGGCAACATACATGAGCACGAATTTGCTCACCTAGAGGTTACTGGACTTTGTTAATACAAATGCTCTGGAACAAATAGTCTGCACCCCCTCCCCATGTGATAGCCTCTGAAGCCCTACCCAGTAAGGTCGGACCATAAATCAGTCTCATTCGAAGTAACTATTGAACCTGTCACCACCATAGGAGCAAAAAAATTAAAAAACTTAAAAACTTCTAAAGCGAACTACTGCCTATGAAGCGATGGTATAAAAAGTTTTATCCCCCCCTCAATCACAAACAATGACTCCTATGCAGATGTGTACACAAATGCCCTGTATAAATGCTTAAGCCTGACTGGATTAAGACTAGGTCCTCCTGAAAAAAACAAGCCACTATGGTGAACCTCAGGTCTAAATAGATTATATAACAAAAGGAAGAAAGTGATGTATAAGAACTAGAGGGAACTGACTCAGCAGAGGAACACTTCCCTCCACAGCTTGAACAGACAAATCAGAAATAGTGTAAAGTCCTCTAAAGCTAATTATAATCATAAGACATTCTTTAACTACATCTGAAATCTAAAAGGGAATGTCCAGCTGTGTGCCAAACTGGTAGTAGATGGTACCACTCATACTATACTGGAGGAAATTATGAACTGCTAGCTGACAGATTTGGTGCAACCTTCATCCCCCTGTCCCCACCAGCCATACCACAAAGTGTATTTGACAGCTATCGTCTGCTTAGTATCTCTAGAGATCAAGTCATATCTGTGCTTTCCAAGGCCAAAAACACAGCATCAGTTGGAACAGATGACATTCCACATTGTTTATTAACCAATCTAAAACAGGATCTAGCATACCCACTTGGCATTCTTTTTAACTGTATTCTGAGAACTGGCTTTGATCCAACAGAGTGAAGAACAGCAACAGTAATCCAATATAGGTGAACTTCAAACTCTACACCCAACTCAGTTTGACTTTGTTAAGGGTCGATCATGCTTATTAAACCCAGTATACCTTCAAGAAAGTCATCAAGCCCTGGATGAAGGTAAGACAGTGCACTCTGCCTATCTTGACCTACCCAAGGCTTTTGACACAATACCCCACTCAGTTATCATTGAGAAACTCTCCCAGCTGGGGATTAACCCTTACATCACTAGATGGATAGCCAATTGTCTCACCAACAGAGCACATATTGTTAAAGGTGGTGACTCCACCTCTACCAGTAGACCTATCACCAGTGGTGTACCACAAGGATCTGTGCTGGGCCCTTTACTGTTTGGAAGCTATTTCTCAGAATTCCAGGCTAAAGTAGACAGACTTTGGCTTACCAAGTTCACTGATGATTGCAAATTGGGTGGAATCATTGAGTTCCCCAACAATGTTAACATATTACAGGAATAGCTAACATAAGCAAATGACTGGTTCCAAAGCCATGATCTAAAACTAAATGCAAAAAAAGTCCATTGAAATTCCCTGCAAATTGCAATATTGACAGCACACCCCTAAGTTCAAACCCTGTGGTGTGAGATCTGGGAACACAGGTAGATGGCAATCTGAACTTCGACCACCAAGTTTTCACCGTGGTAAGAAAAGCCTTCTCCGTCATGCATCTCTAAGTAAGGGCATCACATCCAGGTCTAAGGATGTTAGAATTCCACTGTACTTGATCATCATCAGACCATAAATAGAGAACAATGTTTCCTTCTGCATGTACGTCACCAGACACCTGCAGTAGCAAGAAAATACAGGGCCGCCAAACCATCACTTACATGGATAGATTGAAAGCCTTGTCACTGACAGGTGACTTGTGCCTGGCCTTTAGGGCAGTCTCTGGCCCTGCTCTATATGCTGCACATCTGCAAGTCAAATGGCACAAGAGTCACTCACTCTAGGGATCTTAACCTAACCTGTGACATTAACAGAACATGCTGGAGATTGCTGATACTCTGGAATAAACTTCCAATTCAAGTAAAACAGAACTCCTCACTGACCCTTTTCAAGTGCAACCTGGACAAATGGATGGGAGACTGCAAATTCACCCTGGGGGTGGCACCCATGTCCCTCATGGACTGAGGTAGTGTTTATCATAGACGCACTCTGAGAATTATGTCCATCCAACCAAAGACAATTTATGCAACTCAGGATTAACATGGCTAGGATGAAACCCCTAGCCTAGTAACCTCTAGCTGGAGCATGAGCAGATGAGATAGAGCCATGAACTTACATGACTGCATAATTTCTAACATTAGAGATTCAGAAAGGGAAATGCTCTGAACCATGTAATCTACAGTGAAGAGACAACTGACGTGCAATACTGTGATGACATAGGTTCATAACTTCATACTAAGATAATGGCCTAGGAACCACTGAAAAGCTTAGCAACAACACCAAGTATAAACTACTACATACTAATGTCCCTTGCTTAGAAGATTATTATCACAAATCCGACTGCATAAATGAGGGGATTGCCATCAAATTATCTAAACTGGTTTTAAAGATCAAGTGCAAAGTTTTCTTTTCTTACCAATTCTTTTTGTTATAATTATTACAAATTGCTTCCCTAGTGCAAGACCCAAATTTAAGTGTCATTAACGTTCATAGGTTCATAGGTAGGTACTAAGCTATTGGCCCTAGGGCCTATATAAACCTAGCCAAAAAGGTACTCTGGCTTTCGCCACCCAAGAAAATTATTTTCCTGTGCCCCTGTTGAGCAGAGCCACAGAAGTGATCTCCAGTGTGAATTTCCTATTTCCCATCCAGTCATCAAGATTTTTCTTGAAGAGTGCTAATGAGGAGCTCTGTTTGACATAGATAGGTAGTCTGTTCCAGAGTATGGGAAGTTTCTGGGACAGGAATCTATCCTTCCAGCATGTTCTGTTTATTGTGGTGACAAGGTTTAGGTCCCTACAGCGTGTAACTCAGAGGGATTGGGATTTCTTTAAGTGGATCATGTCCAACAGCTCTGGGTTTGACATAGCTTTGTATGTTAGGCAGAGAATGCCTCTGAGTAGGCGATATGCGACAGAGTAAAGCTGGAGGTTTTTGAGATGGTCTGCATAGGGCATCTGTTTGAGGCCAGTAATCCTCTTTGTGAGGTATTTCTGTGGCCTTTCCAGTTGTTGTAGATGTCTTGTGAGGTTCATACCAAAAGGGACGTTGTACTCTATAATGGGACTAATGAGTGATGAGTAGAGGGGAACATTGATCTCTTTTTTCTGGATGAGAAACCTTTTGTGATGAGGTGTGCCATGTAGAAGGATTTTCTGACCACTGTGGCGATGTGATTATCAAAGGAGAGACTACTGTCCACGTGTGTCCCAAGATCTCTTATAACACTTTTGGTGTTAAGTAGACTACCACCTATGTGGTAGTTCATGGGTACAGAGTTTTTACCAAAGGGGGATGACAATGTACTTTTTGGCATTGAGCTTCAGGCCATGGCTTTGACACCGGGCATCTGTCTCAGTGAGGCCCTTTTGTAGGATGTCCACATCATTAGGAGTTTCAATTATGGCTCCTAGTTTGCAGTCATCTGCAAACTTCATTAGCCAAAGACCTTCTGTGTTAGCCTGTACTTCAGAGAAGTAGATACCAAGCAGGAGAGGACCCAGGACTGAACCCTGTGGTACTCCACTTGTCACTGGTCTGAAGTCAGATTTGAAGTCTGCTACTTTCACAGTGTGGGTTTGGTCCGTGAGCCAGTTGGCAACCCATCTTGTGAGTTTATCTATAATTCCAGAGTGGGGGATGATGTCAAAAGCCTTGGCGAGATCTAGATAGGCTGTTTGAACCACCTTACCCTCATCTGTGGCTTTGGTGACTGCTTCAAAGAAGTCTATCAGGTTTAGAAGACATGATCTGCCTTTTACAAATCCGAACTGGGTGGGGTCCAGAGTTTGGAGATTACCAATGTCTTTGTTTATGAGTTCCATGATGATACATTCCATGGCCTTGCAGACCAGGCTCATCAGGCTAATGAGGCGGTAGTTCCCGAGGTCCGTCATGGCTCCCCCTTTGTGAAGTGGGATAACCGTTGCAGTGTGCCATTCACTGGGCACAAAGCCTGAGATGAGGCTAAGATTGAACATGGTACTTAGGTGGGGTGCCAGTTTGTCCTGTAGTTCATGTAGAACGCAGCCTGGGATATTGTCAGGTCCCATGGATGCTGTGTTCTTGGCTTTGGAGAGTGTGCTTTTTACCTGTGCAGCCGTGATTACAGGAACTTTGCATTCTTCCGGTACAGAGATGGACCCTCTATGGGGTGAGAGGGGGGGGTAAAGTTAGCACTGAACCTATCTGCCAGGATGTTGGCAATATCAGTTGATTCTGTATATTTAGTGCCATTGTGCTGTAACTCACAGCAGATCTGAGTGTTGCCATTGAGATTCTTGACATAGCTATAGAATGCTATGTGATTGTCTTTAGAGTCAAAGTAAATTTTATTTTCATAACTAGCTTTGGAGGATTTTATGAGGGATCTCAGCTTCTTACTCAGGCTGACCAGGGAGTTCCTCCAGTCATGGGATTTTACTCTTTTTTGCAACAGTTTCTTTCTTCTATTGTAGACTTTGTTTATGGCAGATGACCACCAGATTGCAAAGATCCAAATAAGCTTTTGTTAAGCACATCTAAGGGCTTTTATGTTTGGCTTCCACAGCAGTGATCAATATGATGAACATCCTGTCATACCAGAAGGTGTTTATGATTCTGGTTTGGTGGTTGATATCTTTCAAGTGGGTATTGGATGAGTTATTTTTGCGGTGGTGTAGAAGACCAAAAATCCTAGTTCCTTTCATAGTCCAACAAACCAAACAAAGGTTAACCAAAGCTATACTTTTTTCTCAGGAGTCTGAAATGAAGTATAGTTAGAGGAATGCAAAATGTTTCGCCGATGTTCCAAAATGTTGAACCACATATGGTCAAGATCATATAACCAAAGCTACAGAACATCAAACCATTTGTGCTGAGACTGTGGTACAGTTGGGACTGGGGAATTTGTTTTTCTCCACTGTAGTGTGATCTTAGCATTGGTATATATAATTAGCAGGTGACGGGGGCATGGGGTGCTTGCAGACATACAGTTTTAGTTATTGTTGTTGTTTTCTACATTCTGTAACTTTGATCATATGGTCTCAACCATATGTGGTTGGATGATTTGGAACACTGATGAAAAAACATGAATCCAGTGAGAGGGCTTTTTTCTGTCATGATGGCTTGTATTGCCTAAATCTGAGATCTTCCTTATCAGGAGACACTGGGATCTTTCAAGCAAAGAGGCACCATATCCTAGGATGGGTCTAATAAAGGATAAGTACAGCAGGACTAGGACCGCTTTTAACCTAGAAGATATACCTTGACAGGTAAGCTGAGGAAAGTATAAAAACTTCTTTACCATGACTGGGTTATGATAGTAATAAGAAAGTAGGTGTTGCAATCTCTGACAGCAGTGTCTGTTATTTACAGTTGTCACTAACTTCCTTAGCCATAGACTGACAATATTTGGTTTAACTACAAAAAAGTAGATGTTAAACAGGAAGGTCTCAGATTAGAACTATTGAGGGAGTACCAATAGAAAAATCCTTCTAGTGACAAGAGCCAGTTTTCTACCAGCAGCCTACAAAAGGGATATCACTGAGTGTGTAGATCTCATCTATAATGCCAGCATGAGGAATGGTATCAAACGTCTTGGTAGGTCAAGGCAGACAAAAGCTAGACTCTCATCCAATGCCTCATTACCTGCCTTTTGCAAAATGAAATTGATTTGGATTAAAGGTTTGGAGATTGCCAAAGTCATTGCTGCTCAGCTTGGTAATTACATAATCCCAGAGCATGCTGAATAAGCCATTAGAACTATTAGATCTGTAGTTATTTGAGAAAACTGCGTAACCAGCCTTATGTAGAGGCCACACAATGGCAGTATGCCATGCTTCTGGAACAGAACATGTGAAGAGCTTAAAGGTGAATAGGTTAAAAATTGGATTGACTGGATAATGCTTTTATTTTTACCAGTAAAGAGACAGGAATATTATCAAGATCCAGGGAATTACTGTTCTTGATTTTGGGAAGAGGGTATGACCTAATCAAAAGTGATTTTGGGGAGGGAGTGGTGTCGTGGGAGATAAGGAGAACATTTATGTAGACAGGTGGAGTAAGCCTGGAGCAAGATTTGTCCACAGAGATGTTAGGAATGGATACTGGGTCAGAGTGAGAAGCTCCATTACATATGAGTTCAGCGCAAATGTGAAGTTTATTTTTAAGTATCCTAATGTAAATAAAGAATGTCTTTTTAGTTATCTTTAATTTTTGTAGTAACATGGTGTATGTTATATGACTTTGCACTCCACAATGTTAAGTTTCAAAACAGAGCTTAAAAATGTAAGATTCTTTCTATAGTGCAGGAGTGAGGATTTATTAAAAATAGACTGAAACCACAATCTGTTAATGTGGGAGGTGAAGCACTGCATCATCACAAGCACTGAAAGAAACCCATCCTTACATTAATGTTATTTTCTACATGTGGCACAACACTGTGGAAAACAAGTAAGCTGGGACCTACAAACATAAGTGCAGTGGCACAACTCACACTTCATCAATGTACTGAGTTACACCACTGAACCTTTTTGTGATTCAGTCATGCCACAAGGGCAATATCACCCACAAAAAGGCACAGACATTCACACAAACACAGGCTTCCAGTCACTCCCCCTTACACACATCCGCATACTGCTACATACACACAACTCAGACGCCAACACACTTACTACACCAGCAGATATCTAGTTATTGTGTGACAGCTATTTTGTAAGCTGTCAAAGTGTGAGGTTGTGACCATGAGGGGGTTATGTTATGCCCATACACACACACACACACACACACACACACACACACAGACACACACACACACACACACACACACACACACACACAATGCACACTATACATCCATGATCACTCATTCACATCACACACAGGCCAAGTAAGGCAGTGGTCATCCATCTCACACACACACACACACACACACACACACACACACACATATACAAACACACACACACACACACACACACACACACACACACACACACACACACACTAATATAAAACCGCATTGCTAATCTGCTCTGGAAAATGTTGTGACACAAACATGCATATTTTGTTCTGTTGTTTAGGGTATTGTGCATTGCATACAGTGCTATAAAACAAATCTGACAAAGAATCAGGATACTTTTACCTAGTACACAAGGCACCTTGCTCCAACATTTGTACTATGCAATTTGTCTATGAACCCACTAATATTGAAAATTGCTGCAATGTTAATGCTGAAGATATGGAACTAGGGAAAAATCTGTTACTTGCAAGGTTGACAAAACCTCAGAATATGTATGTTGAAAGATGCAGGGGTGTGTGGGGAAGCAAGCAACTAGCTTGGCACCCCCAGTACAAATGCTTGCCTATTTGTCAGTTTTGTAGAACTGATGTTTTGCCACATTAGTGAGCATGACGTTCTTGCATTGAGTGTACCGACATGCATCCAAAACTGTTCAGCATCAACTGTAGCATCCATTCGGTGACAATTCCAAGTAGTCTCCTAACTGTATATGTGTGAAAGGAATAAAAATGAATTTTAAGTGCCCCCAACATGTTAAATAAATCCTTCAACCTCATTCACAACCTGTCTGAACTGACTGGTATTTGTTTTGAACCTTGATAAGTTCACGTTAAAATCAATGCAAATTTAAGGAGTCCAGCTGAATTCGTATGAATGTCTTGCTCCCCTTTCCCCAGTGAGATTTGCAAGACATGCACAAATCTCTCCTTTTATTTTTAAATTTCAAAAAGTAGATTAATTCAATCTGATCAATTCTGTGTTTTACTACATGCCAAAGATGTCAGAGACTTATTGTGAACTGAAGGCTAGACTAGCAAAATATTGCTCTTCCATCAAACAAACAGTGAGTCTGAGTCAGTAAATGGCCACAACTGGTGCTGGGCCTAGCAAATAATTTCCCACACTCTCTCAAAATATTTCTACCCCAGCCCTGTTGTATGATCTTAGGACAGGATAAACATGGTTTACACTGTGGAGGATTACTGCATCAACATTTACTGCAGTGCAATAGATAGCAATACACAAACAGCACTGCAAAAAAGCCAAAGGAGAAATTATGTGGCACTACGTCAGTCAGCAAGGCCATGCATAACAATGTATGCAAACAAACAGTTTTACTCTCATATGCTAGCTCTGTAAACAACACCATCACCCACTTCTGTGGAAATGAGATGCTCAGCATAACCCTAGTCAGCCTGTAAAGTTAACTCTAGGTCACTCTACCTCAGGATATCAACACTGCAAACTAGAAATGGATGCATGTCGACCTATCAACAGCATGTTTGGTGATTACATATACATTGAGATCTGTTTGTTAAAACTAATTCCATCAAACTTCAAAGACATATTTTTTGGAGATGGGCTTGTCCACCCCCCCCCCCATGTGTGGATACCCCCAATGCCCACAAACCTATACATACCAACTCCAAGAGTGCACAACAGTGGAGAAAGATGAAAACTCCACTGCCAGTGAAAATAGTTTCAGCAAACATCTCTCTTTGTATATGCATTCACCAAAACTGCTGATGATGACTTGACAGGGACCCACTAAAAAACACCCACAGGTACAGTGATTTCCCTACTCCCCCACTGAGCCACAAAAATACTGTGCTAGTCACATCCACTAGTGCACACAAGTCACCCATAGCAGCTTGCCTATTCCTGAAAACAAACACCCATAGTCAGATAACATGCTATGTTGCACATGGGTATTCAAATTATATAACAATGTATATGCATGCTGCCTGCATCTCCCTTACCTCTGCATATATAATATAGAACATTCACTGTGATCAAAACTTCCACTAAGTATAGGCCAATGACATGACAAGAAGTGGACCCCATGCACACAAGATACAAATCATCTTATAAAACAATCCAATCTGCAAGGATGGCTAATGAGGTCAGCACCATTCATGTGTTCATATATTTCATATACTATAGTATCCAGCCAGGGCCGCGCATACCAGGCCACCTTTATTGTAGTGAATAATTTATAAAGCAGTTTATGTATTAGTAAATGGACACTGGGCCATGTCATAATGTTTCTGTGAGCCCATCTTACATGTGTTCAGGCAGACAAATATATACATCTAGGGCTGATGCTGGAAATATACAGTACACAGTCCCTCTTATACAAAACAGTGACATTGCTTTTCCATCTGTCAATTTGCACCAGTTGGTTTGCTTTATCCACACCACACCTGTACACCGGACCTTCTCTCAGTGTCACTCTGTGTCAACTATCCATCTCAACATCCATCTCAACATTTTGATAACAGCAAGTTCTGAACACAGCATTCTGAGATACCCTTGACATGCATGATGCTATTAGGCTATGAAATGAGCCCCTCACTAACACTCTTCAAGAGAAGCCTTGACGAGTGGATGGGTAACAGAAAGTACCCCTGGGATCACTTCATTGGCTCTGCTTGACAGAGGCTCAGTTAATTAATCAATGGGGTGGCGAAAGCCGACACACTCTGGCTAGGCTTATAAATGTCCTCGGGCAGATAGCCTAGTACCTACCTATGAACCTATGAACCTATTTCATGGCTCCAGAGTGGTTAAATTTGGGTTTGGAATAGTTTTTTATGGTTATTTAGTGGACAACGGAGCAATACCCCTGTCCCTGCTGTGCTGCAATCCCACACAGTAGTCCCATCCCAGTCAGTATTTTACCGCCGCTTCACTGATCAAGCTTTTTTGGCATGATGTTATGCTGATTACTTATTTGAGCATTCAGCTATACAAAGCAACCCCAATGACAGTCCTGTTAAACATTGTAATAGACCTGCAAGTCACATCCAAGATACAATGCTAGATAAAAGTGTGGAATCTGGATCAGACACTAAGGTTTTACCTATCCTATACAGAGCTGTTTTTTTTTAATAAGTGGTGAATGCCATTACTGTAAAAAAGGGGAAAGCCTATAAGGATTTTGATCAGGTCTCTGTGTTTAAGAAAAGGATTCAAACAATTCACCATGGCTCCAAAGTTTAAAACGTGAATGTCTTAAACCCATTTTTGTGAATATAATAAATGGTTATAAATGGATATTTGATCAGAATTCTGTGTATATGAGAAGTTTTAACTGCCCTGATGTGTTACCAGTTAAAAAAATGGGATGGCATGAAGTCATAACAGCTTTTAAAGCTGTTGGCTGCTTAATGACCTATTTTGGTTTGGCTGTCATTTCTGTGGTAGTCTGATGTGTGTTACAGCTTCTGAATCAGTTAGTTGGTTTCCCATGAAAGGTCCATGTTTGCTGCAGTATGTGGGAAGTTTGATGTTATCTTAGTTATAACAGAGAGGTTCATACATAAGAACCTCACTATGACAAGTTTGTTACAGCAAGGTCCCTATGTATGAACCCTGCTAAAAAAATATTATTTTCTCTCAGGTTTGGAGCACAGTCAGAGCATTCTTCATTTATTCACTCTTCTAATAACTTTGCAGTTTTTTCATGTCATTAGGTTCTCCAGCAAGTCAGCTAGGATGGAAAATTATGTCTGGCTGCAGGCATATATTTTCTGCATTGTGAAAATAGATAAAACAGTTGTTTGGGCAGAGCTAGGTCTGCCTATCAATGTAACTAACCTAGTTCTTGGACTTTTGACAGGTTACAGTCCACCCAAATAATAATAACTCTGTCTTATCAACTGTAACAGATTACTAGTATGGACAGAGGCATGACTTGACATAACACAGTTATGAGTAAGGATCGAAGGTCAGTAAACAGCTGTGCAGTTGCACAAGGACACAGACTGGTGCTACTGATTTTCAGTATAATGAGGAAGAATATACATAATGCCCTGCAGAACCACGCTAGTGTGGCATGTAGATAATGTCAATATGGGACAAGTGTTGTAACTGATCTATCAGGGGAGCAGCTATAAAGACTAAAGATAAAATATGAAGCACTGACCTTGAATGGGGAATGTAACTCATGGAAATGTACAGTCCGACATTTTAAATCGGTGCTGCAGGTTAATAGTGCTACAATAACTGTAACACAGTTAATAAAACGTGCTGTTGCTCAGATTTGTTACAGCAGCAGACAGACAAGTTAACTCGACCGTTCTATGACAAGTAGCAACTAGTAACATTTCTGGTCTATTCCTTTCATTTTGTAGAAAGCAATATAGTAAGAAGATTGACACAGTTCTAAGAAATAACACTTAAATCAAGAGTAGATATATTAACTTAAATGATAGCTAAATATTGAAAAAAACATACTTGTAAGTAGGGACTCACAAAGCCCTAATGCCTACTCCCAGCCTCTTACTCTAACTTTACACCTGACATACAAGGTATCAGGGAGGATCTCAGTTCAAAGATACACTGTAGCCCCCATCTCCATGCCCTTCTACTTCTGGTTCACTAAGTGTACCTAAATGTATGTGTCTTATACAGGAGTATGTGGCGCACACACCTGACTGCTGCAGAGACAAGCTCTACTAGATTACATCAAAAAAGTTCTGAGGGCAAAGACTCCCCAACATCAGCAATGAGCATCCCCAGAATGACAATGTGCAGAGTCCACCATCACTCACAAAGACAATGACAAAAATCAAGCACCACCACCATACCCAAACTGACCAGCATCCATGGCTATCCTCATGTAGCCAATTAGTGATCATTGTGACACTTTTATCCCACCCAGTATATGTACACAGGGTTCCCTGCCCTACCTTTTCAGGCACACAGCTTTTTAGAGATGTCAGTACCCTACCTAGTCACTCACAAATGTCTACCTCCAGGTCCTCTAGGTCTATGTATCCTATCAACAATTGATTTATGTGTCCTCATCTGTGTGTCACTGATCTGAAATACAGATAAACTCACGTGGCATAACAGTGAACAGATTCTCCTTTCATAGAGTGGTACAGTGACTTGTCCCACCACTAATATTGGGGCATTTATACTGCATGTCTGCAACACCGCATATTTTTAGTTGTGGTACATAAACTGCAAATCCCACATAAACTGCACAAATCCTAATCAAATGCATAACAATTTAGGTCCTGAAATGTATTTCCTTAATACTGTCTTATGCATCCAGCTTGGTGTACCAAAATGAACACCATCACGTGGCTTCCAATCTGTCTTGTACAGCATGCACCCAACTTCGACATAGTTTCCAGTGCTGCAATGCCTTCTCTGATCATTTCAGGAAAATGGCCTGGATATTTGATCTGACAGAATGTAGAGAGAGAAGATATTCTATACAGAAGCATACATGCCTGGGATAACAGTTTAATCTTCATAGGATGACTGGTTAACAGAAAACTGAACATTTATACCATGAGATAAAGAGGACACCAGCTCCCTAAATTCAATCTGCAACACGTTTTTAAAAAGTTTTTTTTTTTTTTAAAGAACTCCCACATCTCCAGACAATAAATATATTATCATCAATGTAACACAAAGTCAGGGAAAGGAAATTTGTAGTATTTCAGAGTCTCACATTAGAATACAGAGCAAACATTCACCTGCTAACAAAACAGATGCAAGCAGCTGAGCACTGACTAAGTAAAATGTGACCAATAAAGAGTGGATGGGTTAAGTATTAAGCATCTATTTATGTAACAGAGGTAATACAGGTTCATAGGTTCCTAGACATACTAAGCTAATGACCACTAGGGCTTTTATATGCCTAGCCATGCAATCCAAATCTGTCCCACAAGTGTGATTTATATAGGGGGTGATTTAATGACTGCCTATGTCCATCTGACACATAGGCACCAAACCAAGGCTGAATATCCAATTACCCAGTCATTGGTCCAAGTTGCCCTTAAATAGGTTTAGGGAGAAACTCTGCTTCACATGGATGGAGAGACTGTCCTTCCAACATGTCCTATTTTGCCACAGCAAAATTCAGGTCTTTTGATCTGAAGCTGTTTGTTTTGCAGATGTGCAAAAGGTTCATCAAAACAGGGTCCAGGGATGCCTTGTACAACATGTAAATATCTCCTCTTAGAAGTCTATATGATCCCGAGCAAAGAGACAGGGCTTTGAGGTGATCAGCACAAGTCATTTTGTTTATTCCCTCTATTCTTTTTTTAAATAACCTTTGTGGACATTCCAGTTGCTGCATGTGTCTGGTCAGGTACATAGCAAAGGGGGGCATTATACTCTATGATGGGACTGATGAGGGCCAGGTACAGCGTAAAATTACCTCTCTGGACCTAGATGCCATGCCCTAGAGCAACACAGAAAGATCTTCTTACTACCTTGGACATATGTTGGTCAAAGGTTAGGTTGCTATCCACATGAGATCCTTGACTAGGGAACCAACTTTTAGGAGTATTTTACTGATGATGTAGTTACTCAGGATGGCAATCTTCCCAAAAGGTACCATAATGCATTATTAAGTTTTAAGCCATGACTTTAGTACCAAGTGTTTGTCTGTGTTAGACCTTCCTGAAGGGTGTTCTCATCTTAGGGCAATTCAATGACTGTTCCCAGTTTGTAATCATCTGTGAACTTGGTCAGCCAGAGGCCTTTGACATTGGTTTTGACCTCTGAGAAGTAGATGTCAATGAGGAGCAGGCCCAGCAAAGAGCCCTTAGGGACTCCACTGGTGATTGGCCTCATTGTGGAGATGGGCTCACTGATCTTAACCTCATTGGTCATATCCATGAGCCAGTTAGCTATCCAGAGTTTTGTAAAGTGGTTTATGCCCAGTTCCATAGGTTTGTTGACAATGGCAGAGTGATGTATTGTATCAAATACTTTAGCCAGATCTAGTTTGGCAGTATGCACTATTTTCCCCTCATCCATTGCTTTAGTGACCTTTGCAAAGAAGTTCACCAGATTCACTAAGAATGACCTTCCTTTGTCAAAGCTGAACTGGGATAGATCCAGTGACTGGAGGTCTCCTATGTCCTTGTTGATAATTTCCATGATCATTTTTTTTTTCTGTAGCTTTGCAAATAAGACTAGTCAGACTAATGTGTCTGTAGCTTCTCGGATTTGTTGGAGGTTCTCCCTTATGAAGGGAGAAAAACATCATAGTCTTCCATTCTCATGGCACAAAGCCTGTTTAAGACTATAGTTAAATAGCAACTCCAGGAGTCCTGATATGTCATATTTTAGATTGTTCAGGACACATCCTGGGATGTTATCAGGGTCCATTGAGGCTGTGTTTCTGGCTTTAGCAAGCACAGGCAGTACATGCTCTCTAATTATATTTGGAAGGGTTATGTCTGAGGGTATTTCTGGGGGCTGGTTGGGAGTGGGAGGGTAAAATTGGAGCTGACTTTGACAGCTAGCAGGTTCACCATATTACCAGGTTCAGTGAATGTGGCACCATTAACCACCACTTCAACACATTGCTGTGTGCTACCCTTGAGGTTTCAGACATAGCTGAAGAAGGCCTTATGGTCATTGTTCATCTAGGAGTCTCAAAGAAGGCTTTTTTTGCCATTTTTTCCTTTTATTGTATGCCTTGTTTAATTTGGGATGCCACCAGGACAGTTTGTTTCTATTGTTAGTTCTGGGTTTACTTCTGGTACATAAACTAGCACTAAAAAATTGCAACTGTAAACATCTTAGGATAGCCAGAATGGTTATATGTGGGCTAATTAGTATAAAATAATGAATGACTGTAAATGCACCAGGGACTGCCTGAAGTCATTGTTTCTTTTGATTTTTTGGCACAGAACACATGCCATGTTTGATTAATTGAGAAGACACTTTTTAAAAACCTTAAATACTGAACCATTTCAAAAAGACATTAAAATCTTATCGCATTGACTGAAGTCTTTCTAACTACAGTACGAATATCCAGTGGCTGTCCTTATTCTGTGACCCCTGTTCCCATTGTCCCTACCTTCAAAAGACATGCTGGTCATCCTTTACCCTCTTTATCACCACTAGTCACTGTCCATAGCTCATATCCCCACTTCCAGGGCTGGACACCTCTTTCACATAAAATGTCAAACCAAAGGAAATGACACATATGTTAATTGTCTTTTGCCATTTTTCATAAGAATAGATGCATATTAGATGCATATGCACTAATTCTGATGATATAATCAGTCATAAAGCATTTAATCAAAGAGAGAAACAGTCCTGAATTTCAAAGGCTATAAGAATAATCATTTTGCTAAAATGGGCAGGCCAGCTAATGAGCTAAATATCACAAGGAAAAAGGGTGAGATGCATGACATAAACTTACTTGAAATAATGACCCTCAACTTATTATGAACACAGAAAAAGGATCTGTTTCAGTAAAAACTATCATTTCAAGATAACAACAACTGGGGAAGACATTTTATTCTCGGATCTTGAAGTTGATTATATTTGTTGTCAGGTAGAGACAGGAAAGAGACATCTATTCCCTGCTGAAAAATAAAGATTTATCAGTCTGTGCTCAAAGGTCCTGGAAACAGTATTTTGGGGGGCATTGTTTCATACACTTGCTACTTTAAACAAATAATACATAATCTAGTAAGAAAGGGTTTAATTAATTCAGCATTTAAACAGTTCTGCAAGTATGAATTTTTGTCTGATATATTTGACATCTACCCTCATTTCAGAACTAGACTTCACATCAGGACAACACATAATAAGTCAGAAATTATGTTGGACTGTTCTCATTTTCCTTGATTTGATCCAGGCACTCAACACTGTAGATGAATGAGAGAATTCAACATTAACTTAGGCCTAACCAAGCTCATTGTCCCAAGATTGAACCAAACATGCTCTTTTTGATAAAGAGTTTCAGTTCAGAAAGCCTCAACCCTTCCCCTGACTCCACAAACCCTTACCACCACTATTCTAGATGTATGCAAAAAAATATTTAAATATATGCAGCAGTGCATGCATTTGTGTGTGTGGCGGGGTCATTACTACAGGACACTTCTGCTGGTGGAGTGCCTGAGAAAGTGCACATTAAAAAGGTGCTACTGCCAAGAACATTGAGTCTCCAAAGCCAGGCACTGCCTGGATCCTTACAAATCTCCCACATAGAGCAGCTGTAGCAAACCCTTTCCATCCCAGGAGTGAACTTGCTTTGAACCATATGCCTTTTCTTGCAGCAAATACTGCATCCTCTCCAGTTTGTAGGTGGAACCTCCCCAATTTCCCAAGCATTGAAACACAGGTCATTTTAAACCTTACCTACACCCATTAATGCTCTCATGCAGCAATGCACTCTACAATCCTTGTCAAGTCTATCCCTGATCAGCATTCTCTTCCTTCTTCTTCATTAATTTTAGCACAGAGAGCATGTGATATTGTTACTTCTGATTTCACACTCAGGTTTTAACCATATGTAATGTAGCTAAATAAATGAGATGGAGGTGGTTGTTCCTGACAAATGTCTACAGGCAGATCTGAGTAAAACTTTCAAAGTATTTTCTGGAAAACAAAAACATTACTTCACATCTGCATGTCTAAAATATTCACATGAAAATATACTGCATAATATAAGACAGAGATGTGTAGCAAAGCTGTAGACTTTATGACTCATGTTTTTCCTAAGTATTTTACCAGTTACAGACATACATTCCGTCCGAAAATAATACTTTTATGATTCATTCTGTGTTATACAGTTGCGTGCAAACTGTTTGGAATACAAATGAAAGAAACATTGAAATACATAGGATCTATTTTATAAATCAGTTAATCAATTTATTTACCAAATGACATGTTATCACTGGAAATGTATTTGGCCCAAACAGATATTAACTTATAGCTGTGCAGAAAGCAGAAGGCTTTTCCCTCCATACAGCAGCATTTTGAATCAAATATCCTCAAGTGCAACATCCGTATTGAAATAAAATGATATGTAACCATCAACATGTTTTTTCTTCTTTAGATGTGTTTTTTGCACCTTATATATTACCGTATTATGCAATTTATTACAGTACACTCCATAAGGTATATTGCATATCTAGTCTCCAATGAAAAATAGTGCTTCAGGTTTCCAACTTAAAACCACAGAACAGGGAGATCCCTTTCCTTATCCTCATTTTACTTTTCTTTTTCTCCTCTGAAAATGATATACGCAGCTGGTTAGTTTTGTGTTGTCATGTAAATGTAGTTTGTAGACTGTGTTAACTTCTGATTTCTGCAAAATATGGACAACTGACTGAAACCAGTGTTAAAGTATGACTATGTGCAAACAGATTTGTCAAAAATGTTCTGTCTTTAGGCAGACTGCTTTTCACCCCAACGTCTTCTGCAGCACAAAATATTAGTCTGTTCCAAGATGTCACAAATCTGGAGTTGACTATATATAACAGAATTCCAGAAATGGATATGAGCTGGGCTCTGTCTACAGAAAATACAAGATGTTCATTCTGCATTGGTGTTTTTATTAAAAGCTAGTCAGTTTTGAACAAAGTGTATTTATTAGATTTAAGAAACTGTAAATTAATCATCCCGTGTTTCAAAAAAAATCCATGAACAGGACTATCTGAATTATTTATTTGTTATTTGAGTAACAAAGGAACAACCACCTGCTGTTGGTATAATTTCTCTAAAAGAGTCCCATTTAAAGACAAGGCATCACAGTTTCTCCAGGAGCTGTGGTTCATACCGACTTCATCTATCCATGCTTAGGAGTTGCATCTGATTGCAGTAGTGACTCTGAGAACAACTGTGGCCATCCACATCAGACATTTCCTCCATATTACACATAAGTTGCATGCACACTTAACATGCACATCTAGGGACAATTCAAGAGCCACAAATTCATCTAACGCATGTGTTTGAGAGGTGAACAAAAACTGGACTACACATGGAAAAACCCACACAGACACAAGGAGGACATGCAAACTCCACACAGAAGGCATCCTGGCCAAGAATTGAACCACAGAGCTTATACATTAACTTTCCTTATGTTTGTTTATTTTCAGTGCCACTCCACATCAGCAACCAGTTTGTTCTTGCAAATGAATGATAAAATGTTGTGTATTGTATGCTGCCCACACATATAAAATCTCATTGACATAATTATTTCAGAAAAGTTTATCTACCCTCTATACCTCTCAATTGTTCCTGATTCATCAGTATGCACTTGACTTTGCCTCATATTTTTGCTTTGTTTGTCATACGGTTTTTGATTTTCTGATAAACTGCTTAGGATTACAGTCAATAATGCCAGAATGACAAGTCATTAGAGTGTCATACTTTTTAGAAAATGCATGCTGATGCAAAACCTGTCCCTGCACTAACGTTGTGAGTGGAGTGACACTTACAATTGTTTTCCTGATTTAGTATTTTGGCCTTGTCCAGGATGCTTCAGCAGAGAAGGGAGAGGTAGGAGCTTCATCAAAACCTTGCAAAATGTAGTCCAGTTACCGCAGCACATCACAAATGACACATTTGTTCTGACTCAAAAGGCACCATCCAGGCTGTGTGCCCTGCTACTTCTTGCTGCATGTCTGCAAACCAGTATAAGGCAGCAGTGAAGAGGCTGTTAGGAAAGTAGTTTGCTCCAGTACTATGGTAGATAAATGCATACACTATAAGCCATATGCTGATTTTCAGGGTCAACTGTAAATTCCTTGTAAAGTGTATTTATGTATTTACCGCACTGTGTGGCCAGTTATTCCTACTCATACTAATGTTTAACTAACGCATTTATTGCAGCCTTAAGCAAAGACACGTTACATAAATACATATGCATAAATAGTAATACTATACACATCCAAAACATAGGGCTGAATAGAGCAAACAGACTCTGATAGTATTCATCCCACAGTAAAAGTATGCAAGCTATACAGTCCAGTCTTTACAAACAGACACGAAGCAAGAATATTTTCACTTTCAATAAAGATGCAATATTTATCTGCCTCTGAATATTCAGCACACCCAGATCAGTTCTAAGGAGTTACAACAAAACCACACAGCTACTTTTCAAAGTTACCACAAACTATGTAGACCAGTAAACCATGTAAAGAAGGCTCTTCTGAGGTCGCTAGAATAAATTTTATTCACCACACTCCAAATAGTCCAATGGAAAAGACGAATGAATTACAAATCCAAACCATAAACATAAACATAAAAGTACTTTTCCATTGGACTATTTGGAGTGTGGTGAATAAAATTTATTCTAGCGACCTCAGAAGAGCCTTCTTTACATACTTTTCAAAGTTGTTATATGTCAGCCTCCCTTGTATAAACAGTGTAGTCAACATCTAAATGCATGGTTTAGTCTCCTCCCTTATCTTTAAACTTAGAGAGTTGCATGCAAAATAGAGGTAAAGCCATGCCAACTGACCTTAAGAAAGTTAGACGCAAAACAGAGGGAAAGCCATGCCATCTGGGTTTTAAATGGTAGCTGAAACAGTCAAAGTATTACTTGTGGAAGAATTGAGTTTCCTTGGGGGAACCATTTCAATAAATGCTTGAGAGGGTAGCATGTGTTTTTGTCTCCAAAATGTAAGGATTTTAATGACCTAAGGTAACTCTCTACAGCTTATGTTTGACAATTATCTTCTTCTTCTTTCAGCTGCTCCAGTTAGGGGTCACCACAACAGATCAACTGTTTCCATTTCTTCCTGTCCTCTGCATCTTGCTCTGTCACACCAACCACCTGCATGTCCTCTCTCACCACATCCATAAACCTTATCTTAGGCCTTCCTCTTTTCCTGTTACTTGGCAGCTTCATCCTTAGCATCTTTTTCCCAATATACTCTGCATCCCTCCTCAGCACATGTCCAAACCAACATAATATTGCCTCTCTGACTTTGTCTCCAAACCTTCCAACCTGGGGTGACCCTCTAATATACTTTTTCCTAATCCTATCTATCCTCGTCACAACCAGTGCAAATCTTAACATCTTCAACTCTGCCACGTCAAGCTCTGACTCCTGCCTTTTTGTCAATGCCACTGTCTCCAACCCATATAACATAGCTGGTGTCACTACCCTCTTGTAGACCTTTCCTTTCGCTCTTACTGGCACTCATTTGTCACAAATCACTCCTGACACTCTTCTCCACCCACTCCATCCTGCCTGTACTCTCTTCTTCACCTCTCTTCCACACACACCATTACTCTGAACTGTTGATCCCAAGTACTTAAACTCATCCACCTTCGCCACCTCTACTCCCTGCATCCTCACCATTCCTCTACCCTCCCTCTCATTTACCCACATATATTCTATCTTAGTCCTGCTGGCCTTCATTCCTCTTCTCTTTAGAGCATATCTCCACCTCTCCAGGGTCTCCTGCACCTGTTCCCTACTCTCACTACAGATCACAATGTCATCTGCAAACAACATAGTCCACGGGGACTCCTGTCTGATCTAGTCTGTCAACCTGTCCATCTTCTATTTTTTTTATTGAAACTGGTGTGCGTGTGTTGTGTGTGTATGTATTATATATATATAGGTTCATAGGTTCATAGGTTCATAGGTTTATACTAGGCTATCTGCCCTAAGGCATTTATAAGCCTAGCCCAAATTATTGGCTACTTACCCCTTATATGAAAAAATACTGTGCCCATTAGTTTGTTATGCCTCTGTCCAGCAGTGACCCAGAGATGATTCCCAGCGATCTCCCATCCACAGGTCTAGATTTCTCTTGAACAGAGTCAGCGTGCTCTGCCTCACATGGACCGGGATTTTATTCCACAGCATGGAGTCTCTGGTGATAAATCTATCCCTCCAGCACGTCCTATTTATATCCGCTAAGGTTTAAGTCGCTTGCTCTAGTGGTTTTGGTGGATTTGGATTTTTGAGGTGGACCATGTCCATTAATTCCGGGTTGGACATGGCCTTGTATGTCAGGCACATGTCACCTCTGAGCAGCGGGTATGCGACTGAATAGAGCTGGAGTTTCTTCAATCTGGCAGCATATGACAGATTTTTATCCTTTTGGTGAGGAACTTAATTGCTGCAGATGTCGGGTGAGATACATCCCGAATGGGGCATCGATCATTGGTCTGATAAGTGAAGAGTACAGGGGAACAATGACCTCACTAGATCTGGATGTGAATCCCTTCATGATCAGGTGGGCAATGTAGAAGGTCTTTCTAACCACTTTAGCAATGTGAGTGTCAAAAGAAAGGCCACTGTCAACCTGGGTCCCCAGGTCCCTGATAACCTCTTCTGTGCTTAGTGGATTGCCACCTATATGGTAGCTTGGGGTTACCTTGTTTTATGACTATACATTTTTGGCGTTTAACTTCAGGCCATGGCTCTGGCACCAGCTATCTGTTTCCGTGAGTCCCTTCTGAAGGATATCCGTGTCCGATGCACTTTCCACTATGGCCCAGTTTGCAGTCATCTGCAAACTTTGTCAGCAAAGTCCTCCCATGTTGGCCTGTACTTCTGAGAAGTAGATGCCAAACAATCCCTGTGGGACACCACTTGTGACCGGCTTGGAGTCTGACACAGCGCCAGCAACTCTAACCCTGTGGGTTCTGTCCTTAAGCCAGTTTGCAACCCATCTTGTGACATATGGGTTTACATTTAGTGGGGTATTGGCAAGGTCAAGGTAGGCTGTATGGACTGCCTTTCCCTCATCAATGGCCTTGGTGACTATTTGAAGAAGTTGACCAAGTTCAAAAGGCATGATCTTCCCTGACAAAGCAAAACTGGGTCGGGTCCAATGTCTGCAAGTCCCTATATCTTTGTTTATGAGCTCCATTATGATCCTCTCCATAGCTTTGCAGACTAGACTTGTTCGCCACCTTTGTGGAGTGGGACCACAGTTGCCGTCGCACTCCCTTGGGCACGTATCCTGTGGTAAGGCTGAGATTAAACAGCTGCCTTATGTGCGGGTTTAATTCCTCATTTAGCTCGTCGTGTACACACAGCCGGGACACCCATACGGTCCCATTGATGCTGTGTTTTAGCTTTAGAGAGAGCAGCTTTCACCTGCGCATTTGAGATGTCCGGGAGGCTACACTCGGCTGGGATAGTTATCTCTCCTTTAGGCACTGAACCTGTCTGCCAGTATGTTGGCAATGTCTGTGGGTTCAGTGATTTTGTATCATTTTGGACTAATTCTGAGCATATCTGTGAGTTTCCACCCAGGTTCCTAACATAGCTGAAAAAGGCCTTATGATTGTCCTTTGAATCCATGGCAATTTTCTCTCAAAATTGGCCTTAGTTGATTTACTAATAATGATCAGGGTGACTTCCCTTTTATGGATTTTGTTCTATCATGTAATAGCTTTCTCCTTTTGTGGAAAGAGTCTTGGTTTTATTTGGGATTGCCTGATCCATGCAGTCCTGGAGGTGTTCATAGAAGGCATTTGGGATACCACACCAGTCTTGAGTAGTGTGAAGTTTGCTTTAGAAGTTCTTCACTATGGTCTTTTTTGTTTGGGAGTGAGATTAGTTTATGATCAGATCTCACCAATGAGGGATATACTTCCATGGCATTTGAATTTATGAACTCCAGGAACGTTAGGGCTTGAGTAATGTTCCCAGTCTATATTCGGTAGTTGAAGTCACCCAATATGATGGTGTTTGGAGATACATTTATACCCTCCAGTGTCTTCAGGAAGGCTGTGTGGGGTGGCCTGTAGCACTACAATTTTTAGAGCACAGTTTGCCTATGGTTAGTTGCACCTGGATGGTTTTCCTTTTGTGGTCCGGTCCGGGTTTTGGGGGGGGCATGATGATGAGTAAAAACTAAAATAGTGCGGGGGGTGCTCTCAGGAGCCTGAACCAGGTTTCAGTTACAGCACAGACATCGATGTTCTCCATACTGAAGACTTCTGGCATTGACAGCATTACCCTCAATTTCTTCCCATTTTGTTTAGGGTGACAGGCGCAAGCCGCCCTCATGAGCACAGCGTGGCAAGCATGTCATCATCAGGGCAGCAGAGAGACACTCCCCTTTGAATGACACACCAGACATTAAGCCAATTGTTAAAGCTGATCATCTTGTCTCTATATTGTGGCATCATTCTTGGTGAAGCATAATCAGAGAGCTCCTCTATGTCTCTTTCATGTAGTCGTGGTTTATGTGTGTTTTGTGGGGTGTCTTGAGGTAGCAGTTGTTTGGGTGTCTGCTGTGGTAGCATTATGTGAGGCTGGTTTTGTGGTGTGTGTAGTTGCCTTCTCCTCCTGTCTGTCTTGCCCAGTCTGAGTTGAGAAGAGCTCAGCCTCAGTTTGGCTAAATAGCTGCATCGGGAGGAGGAGGTGTGTGTACATGAGGCAGTTATAACATGCCCCTAGATTCCCCAGATTCACCAGCTGGACAGGAGAGGAGATTGACAACTGACCTTTGGACATGCTAGAATAATTCAGTGGGGGAGGAGGTGGTGTGCTTTTTATTTTTTTTGCTGACTTATATAATTGCTTTTAGTAGCAAGTGCCAGGTAACTTGAGTGCAATGTGTTACAAGTAACTAAATGCAAAACGACAAACAGTAACTTTCTTTCAAGTGAAACAAGGAAATAAGTACAGTAAGCAATGCAGATATCACTAGTGATCAAATAACAAGCAAACAAACAACAAGCATATAATAAACAAAGATTCAGTAGGCCTGGATCTATCTAGTATGCTAGAGCAAACAAGGTGAACCAATTTCAGTAAGATACAGTTCAAATATTCAGAATGTAAAATAACTGGCCTGAGCCAAGTGCCTAAACCAGAACTAATACACTTGGACACTGGGCTCTCAGTCAGCAGTTCCCAACTTAGAAGGATGAAAGCTACCTGTCCCCACCACAGTGCTTGCCACAAACCTTCCTCCCACAAGAGTGCAGACCACGAACCCTCTTAATGTAAAATAATGGCTTGAAAGCCCAAGTGCTTAAACCAGAATTAATACACTTTTCAATCAGCAGTTCTCAACCTAGAAGGATGTAAGCTACCTGTTCTGCCACAACAGTGCAGACCACAAACCCTCTCAGTGCAAAACAACTAACTGGTCCAAGCCCCAAGTGTTAAAACCAAAAGGCTTAGAATGAGTTACACCAAGCAGTAATAAATACAATTGAGTATTTTAAGATGATGCAAAAGTAAAAGTAGGTAAAAACACAAGTACAGTAAAAGCAGATGAAATTTTTTAAGTACTGTACCACTTAACAAGATAACAAGAAGGCAGGAATTTTTTTTTTTTTTTTTTTTTTTTTCCCAGCTCTCTCTCTTGTACACAGTAGAGTGCCTGAAATCAGAATATGATCTCACTGCACTCAGTTGAGTGAGCAAATGAGATGGGCCCAGAGGCAGGCTGAGGGGGGCGGGGCAGTTTCAATGCACTAAGATTAACACAAAAAAAAAAACAGTGCGGGTGGGTGGGAATAACTGAAGAGCAGAATAACCAGTTAAAACTGTATTTTTAAAAAAAAGTGCATAAAAGCTGAAGTTTTAAAGCAGGAATTATTTCACATGCACCAGTTTAAATATGCAAGGACAGGAAATCAAAGAATGTGGCTACCCCCACACCTGTAATTACTAGCAAATAACAAAATTCAGCCAACACTAGCTTTTAGTTCAAGTTACTGAAGAGCAGAATAACCAGTTAAAAATTCCTTCAACACTCCTTCATATATATATATATATATGGAATGCAGTCCAACACATCTTTAAATTCTGTCAATTTTCAGAGTGCAGATGGCCATTGTTCAGGAAATGACCTGCTTTAGAATCCTCATCTTTGTATTTTAAGCTGTATCATGAATTTTGATTATCAAAAAGGGCTGAAAGGAATATCTTGGGATTCTAAAACCTAGTACAACTATACCAAGCAACTTCACTTTAAAATAGCTACAAAACTGAACAATCCTTTCACTCTCCTTAAACCTTAACTTAATTTGACATCTAATGAGCAAAGATGATTTATTCATGTACTTTTTATGTACATTATGAATGGAAATTCAGAAATGCAGAGTACACCTTGTACAACACGTCAATTTAACAAAGTATTAAATATGTTTGTTTGGCACATATCTATTAGACTCAGGGGCTTCTTGTTCTCAACTATTAGTTTTATTTATTTATTTGATACTGGGCACAGTCCAGTTGCCTAGAAACCATTTTCAGTAGAGGCTTGGAAATAAAGACTCCAAATGATCACTGCATATAGAATTGATGCATTAATAGTCCCACCCCATAGGGTCACAATATAAAGCAACTTAATTGATACAGCACTAAGTCTAGTAACAAGTACGTAAACAGCTGATAACATGGTCACACAGTTCATATAGAATAAAGCTAGTTATATTCTCTATCCTAGAAACATGCCAAATAAGAAAACAACTAGTGCTCACAGGTGAGCACAGGACATTATGCCACAGTCTGTAAAAGGGGTGCTTTTTAAAATGGCTGGTTTTCCCAGTTACTTCAAAATATGATTTAAAGCATTCAGACCTGACTCGTTGTGCTGATATAAACGCATTGTGTGTATTGTACATCTGTGAAGTAGCTATAGTTATACACAAACATGAAAAACACTGCTGTCAGCTCTTAAAAGCAAAACTGCTTTTACACCATATTGCATTGTCAAGCATGAATGCCTCCTCTGCTTTCTTCATCATAGCTTGGATGGATGATCTTCACAACCAAAGGACAAAATGACAAGATCATGTCTTTTTATTAGACACCTTTTATCAAATTTTAAACACACATGTTAGCATTACTATCACAAATATATTGTAAACTCTCTTCTCTCACACAAACACACACACACACACATGCAGGCACACAAAAAACAACCACCGCCCCAGCTCTTGTCTCAATCATCTCCATTTAGGACATTGTCTTTTCCAAGCACACCTCCTCACACTACTCTTGAGCTCTCAAACGTACCTGGTTTCGCTTTATTTTTTTTTTTGCTCTCTCCGTTTTTTTTTTTTTTTTGTTTGTTTTTTAATTTTCTGATAAATTTCTGAGCACTAAGGTCATTTATTAATGCCAGATCTCCTACTGTTCGGAAAATACGTGTGTGTGCAAAACCTGCTGTTCTATTAAATTTTTAAGAGAACAAGACTAATATTAAAAAATAATATTCTCCCAAATTTTAAGCGTTTGTCCCACCATTATTGTTTGATCTGTCCAGAATTCTTAGCAAAAAAAGTTGTGATATAATTGGAAGACAAGAGAAACGTTCCTTCTCTGAAGGGCATGCCCACCGCTCACCTGGTAGCCCTTTCAGACACCAGTAACAAGACCTGGAGTGAGTGTACGTATAACACTGCTTTGGTTTCAGAACCAAGTCAGTCCTGCCTCATAGCATCTCAAACTTTTCAAAAGCTCCCCGTTTTGACCGAGTATTATTTCCGTTATCCTCTACATGTCATTTTATTTTTCTCGGTGGATGATGGATATTTAATACAGCATGTATTTTTACATCCTAAATAATAATACAAATACATAAATAAACATGGTATCTATCAATGGTAAATGCCACCAATTAAAATGCGAGTCAGTTTTGTATTCCATTCCACTTGGTAACTCTGGACCCAAGTACTGTGTCTTAAACAAGCATCTTCATACCGCCCCTCGCAACTTCAGGACAGTCAACACGATTATAATTTAGTAAGACTCCACCTTGGGTTACATGACTTCTTTTTCCCCTCCCCTATCGTATGCCTTATCTTGCATGGCGTTTCTAAAGTCCCCATTTTCAGATGAATCACACGCCCACTCCCAGCTTTAAACTAGCGAACAATTGCCAGCTTTCCGAGGTGAATGCAACCAAAGACTCATGTCATGATACTTGGCCTTAGTCCAGCCGGTTAGAGCCCACTTCCGGTCTCACATGTGTAGTGATGCGGTTTAGCTGTAAGCGAGCGCAGCCCACGAGGGCGGTAGCCAGCGCGTTCCCAGCACTTTATAAGGAATTTTAGTAGCTACCGAGCCCAGATTCCAAAGGACCCAGCTGAGCAAAGTGCAAGTTTGAATTACTTTTATTGCAAAAATTTAGAGTATTTTGCTGGTGGTAAGTTAATACTATATTTGCTGCATTACTATTATTATCATCTGTCTACTTATTCATTGCATCTATATAGAGTGCATGGCAAACGAATCTACTTGAATCTTGTCTCCTCAGTGTATATTTGCAAGTCAAGTGCTATGGGGTGGTGGCAAGGATTGATAACTACACTCCACTAAAGAAATAATAACGGGTATGTAATGACCAGTCTATACTATATCGACGCACAGAGAGCGGTCCAAACACTTTTCCTTAACGTCGAGCATTGTTTGTTCAATAATCGAAATGCGAAATGTTCCTCATAATGTGGTGCTCTTGAAAAGTATCACACTTTCTTTAAGAATATGTAGTGCTAGACCACCACTGTCTTTATGCTCCAAAATTGTTGAAAATATAGGCACATTTGTGATGTCATAAATGTACTTGGGAAGGATCGCTATTCACTACCGTTGAGGGCTAATGCATTAACAGTCAGTCAGCACTGACTCCAGAAAAGCTTTAGAAGGTACAAACACCTTTGAAACTTCTTAAGCACTTCTTACATTGTAACCAGCTACATTCTTGTACCAAAACTCAGCATACCTCCTACTGCATATTCATTTTCATCTGAAACATGTACATGTGCCAGATAGCACCAGGCAGCCTTTTTGAGCATCATATGCGTCTTCTTTTCTTTAGCATCTAAGTTGACATAAGTTTTGCCACCACTCCTAAACAGTGAAAACACCCACAGTCTCACCCAAAGTGTTTTCCAGCTTGTAATTTTTTTATTGTTCTTATTTCTAATTTCTGCTGATGACTCATATTAGCAATGTATAGGTCTTTGCAGTAGCCTTCTTTGTAATTGTATATAAACGTCGTGTTTTGGTACACAGTGCCATCTTCCCAATGTTTTTTTTTTTTATTTCTGTGGGTAAGTATATTTGTAATTCTTACCACGAAACTGATTTAAATATAACAGACTGACAGTTCCAGGTGTGTTTTAAGGTGCATGTAAATTTCAGTTAGGGTACTTTAGCAATATGGAATACTTTGAAGGTTAAATTAAATTATTGAAAGCCACTAGTAGCTTATTTCAGGAGAGCCTGTTTTATCTGTAATGTCTTAGTACATTATGACAAGTAAAATGAGTACAACTAATGTGCCAACCATAAAGTGATATATATTATAATTGCAGTGATAGAACAATAACATGATGTTTTACTTAACAATGCCCCCATTTGTTTTGTGATTTGGGGACTTACATCAAAATATGCCTGAGGCATACAGAGATAAATTGGCATCTATCCTATGATTCTTAATTCTTTAATGAGTTTAATGATACATTAATTTATGCTGCCATGCATTTGATAAAACAAAAATATTTCTACACTTAAAACTGTAATTTACTTTTTATAGATGAAGAATTTCTGCAACTTTATAAAGCATGCTGCTCTTAAACCTGACATATATGTAATTGTGTGTGTGTGTTTGTGTGTGTGTGTATATATCCACATACACACACGTTTGTTTAATTATTTTAAATTGTACTACTTTAAGCCTTATTGCTGCATTCGGTGGAAAAATGTCATATGATTGCTTCTAAAAGAGTCATTAATGTGACCGTGCAGATATGCTTACAGAAGCAACTCCGTGATCTGTCCAGTCCAATTATACATATTTATTTTACAAAATGTGACTTGGTTACAAAGAATAATAGATGTACATGAATAGTTTCATGTAATTAAGGACATTGGAAACAACGGTTCATGATTGGTATCAGTGAAACTGAATCATAACAGCAGTCAAAGGCAAATATGAGAATAAAAAAATGTTAAAACAAAGCTTGTAGCTGGAAAGTAGTGTTTTCAGAGTCCTGATGCTATTTCTGTTTTAAATGTTAACATTTAAAATGCAGTTTTTTAAAAGATAAAAAAGTTTATAAAATGAAAGCAGTGAAGATGTAATGTTCACTTCTTAAATAACATTGAATAAATTGTAGAAATCTGAATTTCGTTTAAAAATCAGACTGTTACCACTAAAATAGCCAACATATTTTAAAACAGTGGATGCGTGCCCCATCCAAAGAACACAGCCATGAAAACATGGCTAGTTTTGATTAGATAGGTGTCTCAGACTCCAGACAGGCTTTACCAGACACGAAGGACAGCAGATACTTAAACAAATGAGTCATCAGCATAAACATAGCAACTTTTGAATGGTGAGTGTTGATGTTTTGCCTGTTTTATACCCCTGACGACCTGACGTCATGGAAGAAGTGTCAATCTAATAGTAAGTGCAACAACTTGGTCTCATCAGCATATGGAGAAAACCTCATATCAACAGGAAGCATTTAGGTTCACCCATCCTTCTACATTTTTAGCCAAAAGGTGATATTTTAAATGAAGTTGTATGACATCCACAGCAGGATACCAGGTATGCTAAATTATTCAAATGTATTTGTATAGTCATTATTCATACCTGCACGGTTGGCTTATACACTGATTTATGCCACTGCAACACTGGGCAAATAGTGCAGCCCATGTAAAATACATATAAGTAATTCTGTCCTAGTGTAATTAGATTTCTGTTAAACAATGTCTGAGTGATAGAATATAAATACTGCAAATGTATGTTCTTAGCATCAAGTCTCTGCAGTTTTCAAGCTGAACGTTCAGAAATATTCTTTTGATTCTGTCTGACTTTGCATGTAGCGCAGAAGCAGCTGCCCTCTGACAAATGTTTGTACGTCTTCTCCTTTCTGTGTTCCCAGGCTGTCTTCAGTTTGTCCAATAAATAATACTCCATAGCTTGTTTTCCACATACAGTTAAAGCTGTGGATCTAGTCCCCTCCCCCACTTATGTGTGTGACCCGTTCTTTGCCCTTCCATCCCTTCTATTAAGCTTTGCACCACTTATTTGAGGTGTGAGTGTAGCTTATCTGCTAACGAGAGTAGAGTGCTGATCCAACTGGAGCATTTTCAGGCCATCCAATAATTTTGTGCCCATGTTCCATCTACATTTGTTCTTTAGTACATGTATTTGCTGACCTTCCTTATTAATCGTCTCTTCCATGCCTTTTTTTTAACCTTATTAGTTGAAGGTTGAACGTCGAGCTGGCACCTCGGCGTTCATGAAAATCTACTGCCAATCATTAGCGGACTGGAGTTCCGCTGTGCCGACCCCTGACTGGGAAAAGCCAAAAGACAACAACAACAGTTATATATACTAAGTCTGAGATGGCCATTTCTTGGAATATTCTCTTTTATCCGAGGTATGGAAAGCCTACACTTATTTCATATACGTTTTTGAGGATGGAGGAGGGGGCTTGCCCCTTGCAAAAAAAAAAAAAAATTTAAAGAAGAGGAGGAGTGTTTAAGATTTTCTCTTCTCCTGCTTTTTCATTTTTTTTTTTTTTTTGTGTTGGCACTCAGCATTTCAGTAAACAACTGTCACAGGACTGTTGCCTAGCCTGGAGATGCCTGTCTGTTACCTCTCCAATAGAATGAATGGACCAGTTGGGTAAATACAGTGGAGCTTTTAAGCAAGACTGTTGAGGGAAAAACATTCAAAAAATCCATTTGGGGGAAAATCTCCATACTGACACGTTTGCACCTGCATTAGCAACTTTTTTTTTTTTTTGCTTTGCATTCCATTTACTGTGGACCTCTGTGTCCTATTTTTTTTTTATCTTGAGATTCATGCCTAAGTTGACTAATGCTCTGCTAAAGCTTCACCAGATCACTTCCATACCCTCTGTCATTCTGTGATCGTGAAGAAGAAGTCTGCTTTCATTTATTAAAACTCATTAATAAGCAAGGAAGAATAGGTGTGTATAACTGATGATGAATACATTTTGCTATCTGGCCAATGTTTCTGCTAAAGAAGAAAAAAGAAGCAAACTTCACAATGTTGGAACAAATTTGATAAAAAAACAGAGCTTTCGGATATAAATCCTTCATCAGTATTATAAAGTCTAAAATAGAGAACCATCTTTTATACAATTCAAAGTAAAATCACATGACACAACCCATCCTATCAAAACAATACATTAATTAAAAATGGTAAATATTAGTATATCCTTAGCAGCAAGTACAAGGACAAAAAGTGTTTTAATCATAAGAAAACTTTATTCATTTAACCTCTGGTTGTTTAAGTTTTAAAATAGGTTTTATAGTAACTTGCTTATTTAAGCCAGGGTATGCGTCTGCCTACATACGCACAATCCATTCATATTCCTTGATGTCTAATCTGTTAACAATGCACCACACCTGATATTGGGATGTAAAACTTCTATAACTCTAAACAAAAAATTGTGACTCATCATTATCTTGTACGCTCTTAGCTAATGACTTTGTTTCTACCCCTCTATGTATATCTGATTTATGTTCTACTATCCTATCTCATAATCTTCTAGTGGATTTTCTTACATGGAACCCTGAACATTGTTGGCAGTTAGCCAAATAAACAACAAGAGGGGTATTACAAGTAGCACTACAATTAAAAGTAAACCTCTTTTTACTAGTTGGATGTATAAATTCATTGGACAAACATATATTAGCACAACAAGAACAGTTGTAACATGGAATAGTTCCCTTCTTATTATAAATAACAGATTTCTATTAACAGCAAAATCCTTGTAACACAAGCTCTATTTCAAACTTCCACAATTCCTATATGTGAAAAGTGGCTTATCACAAAGCCACTTTTCATGGCCAGGTATAACTTTTAAGATATCCCAATTATTCCTGACAATCTTTTCTACTAATTGACTTGCTCTGCTCTAGGTCATTAAATGTCTCAGAGGCTGAGCACCATAATTTTGGCACATTCCTACGTTCATACTACCCCGATTTGAAAAATATGATTTAGCTTTCCCTTGTCTCAATTCCATTACTTTATTCCTAGTAGTTTCCAGGTCTTTTAAGTCATAGCCTCTGTGTCCTGTTTTTTTTTTTTTTTTATCTTGAGATTGAGATTCATGCCTAAGTTGGCTATTGGCTAATGCTCTGCTAAAGCTTCACCAGGTCACTTCCATACCCTCTGTAATTCTGTGATCGTGAAGAAGAACTCTGATTTCATTTATTAAAACTCATTAATAAGCAAGGAAAAATAAGTGTGTATAAATGATGATGAATACATTTTGCTATCTGGCCACTATTTCTGCTACCAATTTTTTTTTAAAGACTGATTTGGCAAGCTGTGATCTTTCCTCTGTTTTTGGAAAGTCATCACAGCCATCAGCACTGATTGTTGCAGATTATGGCCTTTTGTATAAGGGACAGTAGGAAGATTATCTGTATTTTTTATGTATTTGTTTGTTTACCATCATTACCGGGTTGGTACTCAAGTCTACAAACACTTTTCAGATGAGCCAAGTAGGGTACATATGTAATACAGATGTTTGATGGTAGTAGTTTTTTTTAAGTATATGATGCAAATATTTAGAAAAGTATACAGAGCTGAACAGGTTTTATAGAAAGGTCAGGAACAAAAAAGATTCTTTATATATTTAATATAATACTCTATTGAAAAGGTTACAGATTCACAAATGCAAAAGAAGGAATGGATAGCTTAGACAGCCATTGTAGTCAAGTTGTATATTAATAACACAAAACAGATGAATGTAGAGGGCTTTGTAGTAAAATTGTTGATGCCAATCAGGTTTTATGAAGTTTTATGAGAAAATTGAGCTTTAAAATTTTATTGCAATTAACTTTCCAACTTCTTGATTAATTTTAAATTATAGTTCAGCAAGCTAGTTTCAAAAAACTTGAAAGAAACTGGTAACCTAGATAGAGGGAAACTGGTAACCTAGAAGAACTGGTGGTTAAATGCCGTGTACTGAGTCATACGGCACTGTAGTTACTGACTCAAGAAATTCATCAGGTTTGCTGGACATGTATATTATGCAGGCCAGAGCTGTGTGTGTTTTGCAGCTCACTGTGCAGACCAGAATGTGTAAATGTTAAATGCATTCCTCCGTATTCCGGTCATCCAGCGCTCTTGGCTGCATCCTGCCACTGCACCGACCCCATGAACAGCCACAATCATAACCAGAGTTTGCCAGGTAAGTAGGAAACAGAATGTTTGCATTACTTTAAATGAATGCTACAAGCATTTACATGTCTAATTTTATATTAAAGAAACAATTATTTGTCACATACAAAACTATTCAGAATTACTACTTGAATTATGTAAATCCCTTCTTGTAATTATCAGAGTATGTCATACATGTAGTTATGTTTTTCCTTGGTTTACTTCCAGACCTTGAACTGGATTGCTTAATTCCAGAGCGTTAGAATAACCATGTACGGTGCAGACGTTCATTGTTACGCCACAGTGGTTTCCATTTCCATGCCGCTGTGAGCTGCAAGATTATTCTATGATGATTTGAATTGCTAAAAACGTGTAATCATTGTTAGTTACAAAGCAGCAAAATGTCTTATTGCAGTAAGCTGAGACTAGAGTGATAATCGCAGTGTCTTTATTTTTTGCAAAAAGGGAAAATGTCCTGTGAATTAAGTTTATCTGTTTGCCAAGTTTGTTTAAACTTACAGAATGCATTTTTGAACACTCTAGCTCTTAAAAGCCCAAAGAGCATGGTGTGTCTCCTAAACACTTCAGTGCTTGAGCTGAGGCAAATGTGCAGACCTTCTTTGTGCCATGGACACAACTAAAATGAAGTTTCATACTGGGATTAAAATGTACTCGTTGTTCCCTTTTCATCATAACTTTAAATGTGGGTTTGCCAGTTATTTTGTTGTGGTAAACTTGTTATGTTGTTCATCTTGTATGACCTCACATATTCTGCAGCTGTCTCCATGGGTTGTATGGAAACTGCATTATTAATTTATCAGCTGTAGTCCAGTTCATAGGTTCAAATGTAAATATCAGGCTATCAGTCTGCAGACTATTACAAGCCTGGCCAACAACCAGTGGTCAGAATCAATCCCTGTACCTTATATCTGTGAGGTATAGACCTTAACCATTATGCCAGCCTGTCCCCCATGTTTCACTTTCACCAGGTGCTGTAGTTTCTTCCACTATCCCAAGTATGTGCAATTAAACAAATTGACTGAATCTGCTTATCATATATGAGTAAGTATATGTTTACATCATGCAAAAGGTCGGCACCCATTCCGAGGTTTTTTTTCCTGCCTTCTGCCGACTGTCTGCCAGAATAGCCTCCACTTCTTCCATTACCCTGACTTCAGTTAAGCAGGTAATTGGACAATGAGTAAAAGAATGAATGAATAGCGTTCACATGCCAGATGGCGTTTGCAATGTAGCAGAAGAGTCTATAGTACAGTAATTTGTTTTATTTATTAGTTCAGTAAAACAGCTACATTGGGCTCATCAAAACACCCCCTTTAATAATTAATACCAGTAAGGAAATAAGAAATATTATAGGACAGTAGGATTTATTGTATGAAAAGAACATGATAATACATTTCCACCACCTGCTGTGTTCACACTGACCCCAAAAGCACTCATGGGGTTTTGCAGACCTTGGTGGCTTCAGTAGGTTATTAACCCTCATGTGGACACAAAGAGACCCTGGATTAACAATGTTGCGTCATTAGTTAAGTGCAAACCATCTACTGCAATGTGTTTTAAGTTGCAATTTTGTACTAAAGATGGGCTAGTTTATATTGTTTCCTTTTGCTTTTGGCAGAAGTGAGTGTCTTAGTAGTCTACCCTTTATTGCGTGCTACAGTCTGTGTGTCCCCCCTGCTGGTTTCCATCTATCCCATGCTCTCTTGAACAGATATATAATTTCTTTGTATGCCACCAATTGCAGTAACTGGTTATATCAGTTAACACCAACAGAATGAACTTTCCCAAATCTGAAGAGCAGATTGCTCCTTCATCGTACTGCTTTCAGCATATCACTTCATTTCTGCCCTTCCTGCTCAGATCCCTTCACATCTCCATAATGTTACCTTATGTACCCATATTGTGTACTATCTACCTATCTTGGCCTCCAAAAAAAAGTTCTAGTTCTTTTATTCTTTGTTTGCAGCACCCCCATACCTCTCACCATCCTAGTAACTTTCTCAGGATATCCTCTATTGGCCTAATGTAATTGTTTTGTTTTTTTATGGTCTCTAAAACTGCATAGCATACTTAATGTGTGACCTTATCGATGTCTTCCATGTTGGCTGCATTACTTATTTCCTTCTGTCCTTCGTCACAGTACGTATCAGTGCTCCTGCTTGTGTCTTCCATGTTGGCTGCATTACTTATTTCCTTCTGTCCTTCGTCACAGTACATATCAGTGCTCCTGCTTGTGTCTTCCATGTCGGGTGCATTACTTATTTCCTTCTGTCCTTCGTCACAGTACGTATCAGTGCTCCTGCTTGTGTCTTCCATGTTGGCTGCATTACTTATTTCCTTCTGTCCTTCGTCACAGTACGTATCAGTGCTCCTGCTTGTGTCTTCCATGTTGGCTGCATTACTTATTTCCTTCTGTCCTTCGTCACAGTGCGTATCAGTGCTCCTGCTTGTGTCTTCCATGTTGGCTGCATTACTTATTTCCTTCTGTCCTTCGTCACAGTACGTATCAGTGCTCCTGCTTGTGTCTTCCATGTTGGCTGCATTACTTATTTCCTTCTGTCCTTCGTCACAGTACGTATCAGTGCTCCTGCTTGTGTCTTCCATGTTGGCTGCATTACTTATTTCCTTCTGTCCTTCATCACAGTACGTATCAGTGCTCCTGCTTGTGTCTTCCATGTTGGCTGCATTACTTATTTCCTTCTGTCCTTCGTCACAGTATGTATCAGTGCTCCTGCTTGTGTCTTCCATGTTGGCTGCATTACTTATTTCCTTCTGTCCTTCATCACAGTACGTATCAGTGCTCCTGCTTGTGTCTTCCATGTTGGCTGCATTACTTATTTCCTTCTGTCCTTCGTCACAGTACGTATCAGTGCTCCTGCTTGTGTCTTCCATGTTGGCTGCATTACTTATTTCCTTCTGTCCTTCATCACAGTACGTATCAGTGCTCCTGCTTGTGTCTTCCATGTTGGGTGCATTACTTATTTCCTTCTGTCCTTCATCACAGTACGTATCAGTGCTCCTGCTTGTGTCTTCCATGTTGGCTGCATTACTTATTTCCTTCTGTCCTTCGTCACAGTACGTATCAGTGCTCCTGCTTGTGTCTTCCATGTTGGCTGCATTACTTATTTCCTTCTGTCCTTTGTCACAGTACGTATCAGTGCTCCTGCTTGTGTCTTCCATGTTGGCTGCATTACTTATTTCCTTCTGTCCTTCGTCACAGTACGTATCAGTGCTCCTGCTTGTGTCTTCCATGTTGGCTGCATTACTTATTTCCTTCTGTCCTTCGTCACAGTACATATCAGTGCTCCTGCTTGTGTCTTCCATGTTGGCTGCATTACTTATTTCCTTCTGTCCTTTGTCACAGTACGTATCAGTGCTCCTGCTTGTGTCTTCCATGTTGGCTGCATTACTTATTTCCTTCTGTCCTTCATCACAGTACATATCAGTGCTCCTGCTTGTGTCTTCCATGTTGGCTGCATTACTTATTTCCTTCTGTCCTTCGTCACAGTACGTATCAGTGCTCCTGCTTGTGTCTTCCATGTTGGCTGCATTACTTATTTCCTTCTGTCCTTCATCACAGTACGTATCAGTGCTCCTGCTTGTGTCTTCCATGTTGGCTGCATTACTTATTTCCTTCTGTCCTTTGTCACAGTACATATCAGTGCTCCTGCTTGTGTCTTCCATGTTGGCTGCATTACTTATTTCCTTCTGTCCTTTGTCACAGTACATATCAGTGCTCCTGCTTGTGTCTTCCATGTTGGCTGCATTACTTATTTCCTTCTGTCCTTTGTCACAGTACATATCAGTGCTCCTGCTTGTGTCTTCCATGTTGGCTGCATTACTTATTTCCTTCTGTCCTTTGTCACAGTACATATCAGTGCTCCTGCTTGTGTCTTCCATGTTGGCTGCATTACTTATTTCCTTCTGTCCTTCGTCACAGTACATATCAGTGCTCCTGCTTGTTTTTACTAGCCCTGTTACACTCTTCTTCATGGTTCATTGTCTGTGTAATAATCACTTATACAGCTTTTCCTTTTTTATTGCTTTTCATTCAACCCCCCCCCCCAACACAAACACACACACTAGTAGTGTGTACCTGCATTGCTGTTGGTCACTTGCAATATTTGCACTGGATCAAGTCACCCTCAGCCTACCCTGCAGCACCATGTCGTAGGGGGTGTTTCAAGCTGACCACCTGAATGTGCTGAATTACCTAGCTTTGAGGCAAAATAAGTTGTAATTAAGGTAATGATTTCAAGGTTGAGCCAAACACTGCTATAGGCTTGTAAAAGATACTTGGTCTGGTAAAGGGGCCAGGATATGCTTCTATAACAAACAGTGAGTGTTATCAGATACATTTGTAAAAAAAAATACAGGCCATTTCAAAGTGGACATTATAGTAGACTGGTGTAATTGCTAATGGTCTGCAGCAGCAAAAGTAGCTAATTCTGTGGTGTGGTGACAGAGGACTTTGTCCATGTCAGGTTCATTATAGATGGTAGTATTATGTTGGCAGCTCCATAGCAAGAGAAGAGCAGGCCATATGACTGTCAGTCCAGGTATGGACCTACTTGATAACCTATGGAATATCCTATGCATGATTTTATTATTGAGGAATAGATTGTTTTTGTGATACCTTAGGGACAGCTTTTGGCACAGCAGTTTCCCTAGTTATTTATTCAAAATATCATATTAGTTTTGTTGCTGTTTACCAGGGTATTTGAAAGCAATGGAGGATAGACTGGTTACAGTATTTTGTTATTAATGTAATTCCGCTGTTTTTGTTTGTTTTGGTTTGTTTTTTCAAAGGAGCTCTTTGAAAGGTCAGTGTGGTTTCAAAATTGCTGCCAGGAGAAGGCTACCATATAAATTAATTTTAAGCCTTGCATTTTCTTTTGATGGATATGTTTATAAAGTAAACTAAACAGCTGTGTGGAAGGTAGCATGATAATGTCATTGTACCTCTCAACCCACAGAATTGAAAATAGGTACAAAAGTCCTTTAAAAGTAGGCACATCCAACCAAAATAGTCGACCTTTAATTAGCATAAAATGTGAATACCAAATGGCACATAACTCATTCCACTTCCTGTAGGAATGTGGGACATACCTCACAACTGTACAGATTTTCACAGAATGTCCAGATTTCTACTCAAACATTTGGTTTGTTCGTCATAAAATCTGTGGTTTTCTGGCAAATCAAGGAGGTTTGAAGTCACTAAATAATGAACAAATAATGACATATATTTGAGTTGCAGACTTTATTTCCTTCAGAAAATGCATGCTAACACAAATCCTGTTATTCTGGCAGCTTTCTAAGTTTAGAAGAGCAATAGTTAAAATCTGTCCCTATTTTTTGCCTTTGTCCCCACATTATTTTAAGTTCTCTCCAGATTTCTTGCATTAAGAGGTTGAGAGGTATGATGTGGAATACTACTTAGGAACATGTTAAAAAAACAGAAAATGACAAAAAGATAGAAAAATGTAATCTCGCTGAAAAAGAGATGGTGTAAAATATGTAGATTTTAATGAACTGTGTTTTAAAAATTTGAATCTTGGTGATTGATTTTTGCTTTTGAAAAAGGGAGATATAAGATGTGCATCGTCTTTCTTTAAACTGTTGGCACTAATAGTATGTTGGTCACACGGTGTGTTTTTTCTGCACTAGACAGTTTCAGAAATCACGTTTTGATGAGGAGGGTTCATAAAATTGTGTAAAGGGATAAATCAAGCCTGAAAGTAGCGACATACCTCCAAAAATAGGGACACCATCTATAGGGGTATATAAGGCCTGAAAATAGGAAAATTCCACCAGTACAGAGACAGAGAAGAGGTCTGACTATCCTTCTACTAGTTGCACATCATCAATGCCATTATTGTGATTTTAAGGACTGCCCTTCATGTGATTATTGATTGACATGTTGGGCAGTGTTTGGCTTTCACTTTCTACCCTCTACACTTTCAGAAGTAGAGTCACAGGAATCTGTCAAGGTGAGAATAACACTGACTATCCGACACAATACAGTGTTTTCTGTCCTGCCAGTACAATACAGTACCAAGACCTCAGGTGGTCTGCAAGAGAGTTCATGGTATGAGACAGGAGAATGACAATTTGACTGCATGCAAGCATTTGCTTACCACCTATGAACCTATGAACAATTCAGGGCATTATGTTTAACAGATAAATCTGAGCACCTAATAATCCTAGCTCTTCAAAAACATACAGATCAGTTATGAAGCACTTAATGGTTGTGTCATTTTAACATTTTCTCTTTCTTTTAGGGTCTAAAATAAAAGGACTACATTGGACAGAGAAATGTCAGCAAAAATGAAGATGATCTTTCTTTTAGCCTTCTTTCAGCCTCTCTTCCTTGGCCTAAGCACGGTAAGTGTACAGTGGAGTAGTTCAGAATGTGTAAAGGAAAGATGATTGCATATTGCGTTTCCTGGCTCTAGTTCTAGATAGTATACTGAACTGAAACTGCCACATGTGACAGCTCAGGAGTTTATCCCAGCATGCATCATTTAAGTGGTAAACAATTTTTCAACAGGCAGCACTTTGCCCAGACAAGTGGTAGCAACTGTTCTAGCTTCAAAAATTTAAATGAAGCGAAAAAAAATGTGCACGTGCCAGTAAAGAAAGTAATTGTGCTCCGAGTCAGGTTTGTGTATTCAATGCTAGTTTCATAGTTAAATGACACTGATGTAAGAATCTTAGCCGCTGTTATATCTTTAATTATATAATTAATGCAGGACAGGCAGTTCATTTACTGGGGTAGCAATGCAGATATTTGTACAAGTATGACATTTCTGAATTCCTGTTAGCATAATAATAAATCTGGGTAGAAAAAAAGGATACAGCGGAAATTGACTACAAATATTTTCCAAGTGATATCAGAAATTCCACACGTGAAACATATGTGAAAGCATAGCTCATGATTCAGAACACACCATTAAAATGGGTGGGTAGTTTTAACAGGTAAGTTTAAATCTTGGCCTTTTATTGACCTCACTGAATTTTTTGTAATGATTATCAGTTTTGTGTGAGACAGGCTGTAGCACTCTGGCATTTTAACATACTTATATAATTGGTTAAGATCTACTAAACACAAGGGGTGGACTTAGAGATGCTTACCTGACTAAGTGAGTTACTTAAGAGTTCCACAGTGTGCAGCCTATAGTTTTAAGCATCTTTGAAATGCTTTGAAGGTATACGAACCTGTAGCTGTTACCAGATAACCAAAAATGTATATAATTTGGAGAGGTTATAATGCAGTTATTTGGAGGATTAAAACAGACTAATCATGTTAAAGAAATACAAGCTATAAGTATATAAGTAGGTAACAAAACACAGTAAGTCAAAAGTGTGGGGAAAAGAATTTCATCCAGCCTAAGAAAACAGAAGTTGTTCATATGCCTGATACAAAAGCCAACATCCACTTCCCTCCATTCAGCCTTGCTATGTCTGCATCTGTGTTTTCAGTAAATATTTTTACTGTTCAATGTGATTAATTTCTGGAAACGTGTATACCCCCATATAAACTTGACCGAAAGATCTCTGAATAGTTTTAACCACTATAGTACTGGCCATATTCACATATAAAATCGATATCTGCTGAGCTAGTTTATCTGTTTTTATTTATTCTGTCATTTTGTAAAATCAGAGCTGTGATATGTATTCATTGAAAAATATACAGATTTTTCTCTTTTATTTTGGATTTAATGCACTTTAGCTCTTAAAGGTATAGTTATTTATTTTTGGTGCATATTGTACTGTACAGGCAACAATAATACCTTTGCAGACAGCCTTTGCCAAAACTGCATATAGAATGTAACTGTTGGATTAAAGCTCTTGCTGTGTTAGGGCGTGTTTCCGTAAATTACTTAATGCAAACTGGACTTCAGTTTGCCTTGATATTTTTTTCGCCCTTTGCAATCATTAAGCAGTGATTGTGGCTTTTATTGTAATGAATGGAAAAAAGAAAACAAAATGATATACTGGTATTGGTACCCGGAAAATGTTACAAACATATATGGCAACTGAGTAATGCTATTGTTTAGCCATTGAAATACACTTGCAAAAACATTCATGGCATTATGAAGTTATTTACCTAACTACAGAAATTATAAGCAATGTATATTTATATTTGTTGTATTGGTGCATTATTCTAACGTTTTTGTTAATTTTACAGGGTTTCCCAGGAAGGATATCAATACACAGAACTAAGAAAACAGGTGAGTCATACTACCCTGCCGTGCTTTTGTTTCATCTGTTTCTTTCCCTCTCTGTATCTGATATCTAACATTTTTCACTGTTACTCATGCTACGTTTTCTCTCTCTTTGTATGGAAGTTTCGTATTCTTGCTCTCTCGGTCTCTCCCACCCATTCCTGCTCAATGTCTCTTTTTTCCTTTTGTCTCTGTGATCGCCTCTCCTTTCCTTCTTTCTCTCCCTGTATCTCTCTCTCTCAGTCTTAGCCACGGTTTTCCCTCTCTCTTTCTCTTTAAACATTCAAAATTGTGAGTGAGTGAGTGAGTGAGTGAGTGTGTGTGTGTGTGTGTGTGTGTGTGTGTGTGTGTGTGTGTGTGTGTGTGTGTGTGTGTGTGTGTGTGTGTGTGTGTGTGTGTGCGTGTGTGTGTGTGTGTGTGTGTGTGTGTGTGTGTGTGTGTGTGTGTGTGTGTGTGTGTGCGTGTGTGTGTGTGTGTGTGTGTGTGTGTGTGTGCGCGCGCGTGTGTGTGTGTGCGTGCGTGCGTGTGTGTGTTTATGTGCACACAGGTATACTTGTGATATTCTTTCTTTCTTTTCTTTATATCTGTGTGCATTCTTCTCTCTGTCTCACAATCATCATATGTCTTTTATTCGCACATTCTTACTCATTGCTTGTAGGCAAGCTGTGTCCATGTTAGGGCCTGAAATAGATTATGCCTAATACACAAGATGTAATGAACTCTGTTTCTGTGGGTGTTTCACACTGTTGCTCAGACCCACAAACATTGGTGGGCATATAATAGTTACACATGTATAAAAATTGAAAATTCAGGGTATAAATGGCAGTGTCGAGAAGTTTCCATATTTTTCAAAATCATAATATTTTGTGTACATCTTTTACTTTTTACCATCCTGTAGCTAAAACAAGCTAAAAAAATGAAAATTTGAAATTCCGTGGTCTCAAAAGATTTGCTCTCGGTGTAAGTAACTTACTCCAGTGTAAGCCTGCATTATAGATAGGCCTTACACCAGATTAAGCAGGCCTTTGGAATTGGGTTCCTCCATGTATTATTATCTTTTCTGGAGCATCAGACTTTGTTTTGAAATGACTGTACATCGAAATATTCCTAAATAAAGAGGAGCATAAACCTGACACCTTGCTATGAGTATTCATTTGTCTAGATGTGACTACAGATGCTGGACAGGCACTTAGGCACCAGTACAATATACAGTTGTTATGAAGGGAACTGGCGTGTCACTTTTCATTTTAGAGGTATTGGTATATCCAGACTCTGGATAAGACTTAGGCACCAGTACGATATCCAGTTGTTGTTGTTGAGGGAACTGGCTTGCCACCTTTCATTTTATAGGTAATGGTATAATTCCACGTATCTACCATATAGACTGCAAATAAAAATGGGAATAAGAGCAGCCACGGCAGAGTAATAATGTGGCCCTCTTTAAAATAAGTAGTAGAAAGTGAAGGCACTATATCACCCTCTATGTTTTAAATGTTAGGACTTTTCAGCTTAAGAAAGTTATTACTTCATGCCACTTCATAAGTACTTAAGGAGTGTATAAAGCAGTGGTCAGAACATGTCACTCACTGACATATGTGACGTAGTGTCTCTGATAGCTCTACCATCTCTTTTAGATGACCTGCTGTCACCGGATAACTTGTTTCCACAAGACTTTGATGGGATGTGCTTTTGACACATCTCCATCTCACTCCTCTTGGGATGGATAACACTCGAAAGCCTCATCATACTCCTCCTCACATCGTGAGCTTTCCAGTGCCCGCAGCTCTTCTGACCTAGGTCATCATCGGCACAGACAGATCCCTTATTCTGCAGCAGACAGCAAGATATTTCAGATCAGTTTTGATAGGCATTATATAAGCAGTATATGTCAGAACATTCTGGAAAGCAGTGGTGAATTCACTTTATGAGCATCTACAGACTTGGTTTGAATATGACATTATTTGTTCTACAGCAGCAGCTCAGAGACTGTGAGGAGTGACTTACTTCAGAATGTGAAACTTGTTTCACAAGGATTGAACACTTGTTTTCTGTTTATAATTTAATAATCATAAAGGTAATGCTGAGGATAGTGACATGACATGTAGGTGGTCATAGTCATGAAAATTTTTTCTCATTTTTTACATGGGGACAAGATATCTCATCAACCTTAGTCAATATGACCAAATTACCTAGATTGTATTAATGCACATAATGACAGCACCACTCTATACTCATTATGGGGGGGTGCTATATGGGGGATAGGTATGTGCCAATCATATCATTAGGTAGCAGTTGACAATTTCCTTTCAGCTTGGCATTATTATGAATACTGGGCTTCTCAGAATATCAGCAATAATTTTCATAAGTGCTGTCTTTGGGTTAGTGTGGCTCATATATTGACAGGTAGAATTTGTATTTTTCTGATTTATGCATATGGCTATGTTTTCAGTGATAAAGCATGTAATTAGAACTCTGTTGCGCTAAGATAAGGAGAGCTGTAAAGTGCAGTTTTCACGGTAACAGTATTTTAAAGACCCCCACACCATATTTAAATACTGTACATACTGTTGCTGTTGTTGTGCTCTTCTCCATACCAATAAGGCATGCAGACATGTTATCTAGCTATTCCTGATGCTTAAATAATGAAAAAAAAGTCATGCATTTTGTTTGCTTACCTAGGAAATACAACAGTGATGGCAGGAAAAATGTTATATAAATCATTTCTTATGCTAGAAATGATTTCTTACAAAGTGAATACGCATAATTAGCTCATGAGTTATACAAGCAGCATTGTCAGAAAACAACTAATAAAACATTCATTGATACCTAGGATATTCCTCCACAAGCTAACCTAGAAAAATTTAAATACTTGACAACTAGATAAAGTTGGGTCTGGTGATGCAGAGAGCTAGAGCCTGCATGTTGCACAAGCTGTATGTACTGTGCTTTGGGGTTGGCCAGCTAGATGGAGGATGAAGTGGCCACAAGCTAGCTGGTCTGTCCTAAATGAAGATGTAGAATTCATTCGCCACCTGGGACATGACAGAACCAAATCTGTAAGCATTCAGAAGTGAGATGGAGTAGACTCCGGCAGACATCTGCAATGAGACATAGCCATATTTCCCACTATGATGCTGAATGCCATGTATCGTGGAAGGGAAAAGGGGTGGATCATTATATTAAAAAAAAAGCCTTGGGCCTATGGTGCAATATTGGTTAGAACTCTGCAATCCAGCCCTATCTATCGGGGCAACACATTTATAATTGATTCTGTGGGAATCCTCATTTCTGATGTCAGTGGAGTAGAAAAAAGTAAAAAAAATAAAGTAATACTATAAAAAAAAAATCGGAGAAGAAGATGGCATTTGGCCCAGTGGTGAATAGATTATGTTTGTGACTTGTCGATTAACACTTTCACATTCTAAATTTGGCTTTAGTGCAAAAGTTTTAAAACATTTTGTGACTAAAAGTTTGACTTTTATACATTTATATTAATATATGATACATGAATAAACATGGATGTTTAAAATCCATTGTGAATGCCTATAGTAGGCAGTTGACATTTATCAGCATGTCTTCAGTGCTGCAATTGTTTATTGTTATCAGTCATTGCAGCCATTGCCATGTTTCCCAGGGGAACAGATGATGAATTTTAACATTTATGGAAATGTAAAATGAATGTAGTGTGTGTTAGCAAGTCTAGCCTGTCAGCATGTTGGTTTTACCCAAATCTATTTATGGTCAGAACGCAGACGCATATATAATGGAGAGTCACTTTAGTAATGGAGTGTGTTGCATATGCATTGCTGTACTAACTACAAAACAGCAAGCTGTGTAACTACAGAAAATTATAATAACAGGAATACGTATTATATGTGTATAATAATGCTACTTGCATTACCAGCAGTAAGCAAGGATTTCTGTGTTATTGCTGTATTCTGCTGTGTTGTATGAATCCCTATCGTTGGGGGTTAGTATTCATGGGTTCATGGGAGATTACTGGACTTTTTAAGCCTAGCCATGCTCCCCAACAGTGAAAATCACACACTGTACCATGTGTTTGTAAGGTATCACACACTGTACCATGTGTTTGTAAGGTATCACACACTGTACCATGTGTTTGTAAGGTATCACACACTGTACCATGTGTTTGTAAGGTATCACACATTGTACCATGTGTTTGTAAGGATTCACACACTGTACCGTGTGTTTGTAAGGTATCACACACTGTACCGTGTGTTTGTAAGGTATCACACACTGTACCGTGTGTTTGTAAGGTATCACACACTGTACCGTGTGTTTGTAAGGTATCACACACTGTACCATGTGTTTGTAAGGTATCACACACTGTACCATGTGTTTGTAAGGTATCACACACTGTACCGTGTGTTTGTAAGGTATCACACGCTGTACCATGTGTTTGTAAGGTAAACACGTTAACCATTATGCTAACCTCCAGCCCTTACTCATTCTGTACATGAGATTGTACAGCACATATTTATAACAAGCCGTTTTATCGATAAGATAAAGTAGCTTATGTATTTTAGTGACTATTTATACAATGTTTAATACAGATTAAAGTAGTACAGTAAGATATGATTTGTGAATACTACATGTAAGGCCTCAGGAGCTATTGCTGTATATACTGAACATAATGAATGCCAACAAACCTAAATGTACTACATTCAAAGACAATGAGAAATTCTTCACTTGGATCCTAGTTGTGTCTTCACTGTGACATTACAACACTTTTCATTCCACATACTTGCTATTGTAGTGATAGCACATTAATTTTATGTGCAGTTGTACTTAATAAAGCAGCCAAGTGCAGTGCAGAATGAGATGTCAGATAACCTTGTGTGTTTCCATGCTGTAAAAACAATGGATAAGCAAGGAGGCTACATTTGTAAGTATCTAATGATCTGTCACTGTGTATTCATCCATGATTACCATGTCTCTAGTAGAAATACACATGTATTATATAGAGAACACTGATTACACTCTGATATTCAGAAAAAGACAAATCAGTTAAGCACTAGAGTGGTGCAAGACCTGATCTTAAATGTTAATATCCCCTACTAAAGTTATTAAGATCAGGTCTCAGGCCAGGCAATGCAATCTGCAAGTACTGACTAGCAAATGACAGCAGTAGTATAAAAGATTTGTTTCTGCCTCCTGTCTGGCAGTAAACTTAGAAAGTTACCAGAATAACAAGATATGTGTTTGCTTGATTTCTGAAGAATACAAAATCTGAAACCTAAATACATGCCATTATTTAGTGTCTTCAGTATTCAGTAATTTGTTTGAAAGCCACAAATTTTATGAGGAATGCACTCAACATATGAGGCAAAAATCTGGGCATTTTACAAAAATGTGGACAGCTGAGAGGGATGGAAGGTGAGTGTAGGCATAAGGGACAGTGTTACATTACCACTCTGAAAGAGCACACTAAGTGTTTTATGGCTTGGAAAGGCAACGCTTGGCATTTTTTTCATGCTTACTGTAACTTGTAGTACGTTGAGCGGATAAAGCTCCATGCACTACAAAGAATTACAGTGGTTCGCTGATGCTAACCTAATGTTATTTGTTCTGAAGAAGTCCCGTAATAAATGGGACAAAAGCGCTAATCTTTACTCTGTCTCCTGTGATATTTTGTTTTTTAATGTTATGTGTTCTCAACATGGATACCAAGATTTACTTCTTGAGCTTTGCTCTCGAGCTGAATTTTCTTGGTGTCCATGTCTCAAGTATGTAATAACTTGGTTAGCATCAACAAACAGCTCATAATCCTCTATATTGTACAGCCCTGATTGTATACTGTTTTGCTAGTAAAACAGAAAATTGCTATACTATATCTGAAAGATGGGTCAGAATTTGTAAAAAGTACAGTTATGAAACAAAAGGAACCGTGGCATACTGCTCCTTCCATCTGAGCACAGCACACCTGGCTATGGTCTGAGCACAGCACACCTTGCCATGGTCTGAGCACAGCACACCTGGTCATGGTCTGAGCACAGCACACCTGCCCATGGTCTGAGCACAGCACACCTGGCCATGGTTAGTACTTTAATTCCTGACTGTATGCTTCTTCCTGACTGTATGCTTCATTTTAGCCACTACCATCTCTCTTTGTGTTAAGCGTACATGTTTCTGATGCAGTCCTTCCTGATTCTGTTACTGCGTGAAATGAGCCAGACATTTAGTTATGCTCTTTGTAGCAAGGCTTCCTGTATTTATTTACAGTGACCATATCCTCATGAAACTACTACACAAATTATTGTTGGATGGACTCAGTCCTTCCCAGGATGCAAGACTGATGCTTTTGAAGTGCTGCGTCTTCAGACTACACTCTCAAAATGTTCTTATTTTCTTTCCCACAGGTTGCCATTGTTTGAATGGAGGAACATGTAGAAGCCATATATATCACCAGTGGCAGAGCTGCATTTGTCCTAAAGGCTACATAGGACAGGCATGTGAAATAGGTACATAGTTTTAGCATGTATTTATAGTTCTGAACGTTAGTCTAAATGCTTTGTACCTTAAACATGCATTAACCTTTTTCCCCAAGTATATTTCCCAAGTATAACCTGGAACAATAATTATTTCAGATGTGAATAATTTTCCTATTTTGTAATTGGCTAAAATGCAATGTTTTTGATAAAGCCTGTAAAAAACAAGCATCAGTTGCATTAAGGTCATATTGTGCCAGCAAATACTATGATTATTACTATTCCTGCTACTACTGCAATTAATAATAATAATAATAATAATAATAATAACAATAATATGACGGCAAGTCATTCCCACATACAGATAGTTATTCACATAAATCCTCTTACACATGACAGTGTCTATAGTAAATGGTTACTTTCACTGAATGAAATAGGCTGCTCATAACTTTGCTTTCCTAATCAAAGCATTTAAGTATAAATTTGAAATAAAACATTTTAATAGAAGATCTTAATAGAGACAGAACATAGTAATATGAGAGTAGTTAGATGTCCCAGTAACTGAACTTTCAGTCTTGCTATATATAAAGTCATTTATGAACTGTGACTCCAAGGACTCTGAATGGATACGCCTGAATTTCTCTAATACAGTCATTACGCATGCACCTACAAATTTTGATACTGCCAAAACAAGAACTTGTAGCAATACCTTTTGGAATTTTTTATCAGCTTGCATACCACCTTCTAAAATGTAATCCCTCCCATATGTAGTTCTGTCCTTTGCATCCTGCTGCATCTCTATGCACTAAATGGCTCATGTTTCTGGACAGCATATATTTTCCATACTGTTAGTTAATTAGTTTGCTCCATAGTTAAAATTAAACCGCCACCAAAATTAAGCACCACCAGACCACTAAGATCCAGCAACAAAAATCACTTGCAGAACACTAAAGCCAGTAACTAACTCTGCTGGTGAAGCACTATTCTCTTGCGCCATAGCCAAATTATGGAACTCACTCCCACCCACAACTACCTCCATACCATCATGCACCCACTTCAAAACTTTACTAAAAGCGCACCTAAAAACATGCTGGCTATGCCCTTGCAACGCCCACTCTAATATCACCCACCCCATCCAACCACTACCTTTCTTTCCACTCCACTAACTACCTTGATTATAGCAAGCTCAGATGCTCATAAGCCTAGTACTTATTATACAGCAGGAACTTCTCATTGTAACATTTGTTAATGTCTGTTATGTACTTCACAGATAAAGATTCTAGTTATCTACTGATGTACTATGTTCTTCATCTGTAAATATGTTGTAAGTAATTGCTATGTTAAATTGTTAACCACTATGTAATCCAATGTAACTACTGTCTGTTTATTTTAACTGTGGAGCTTTTCTCCCCGGGCCTCAGCTGAAAATGGACCTACGTCCAGTCGGACACTCCCAGTCAACAAATTTAAATAAATAACTAAATAAATAAATAAATCACGAAGTTCACGAACAGAGATCTTGGCTGAGTGAAGCCAAGATCAGTAAGTCAAGATCCCAAAACAATAAAATTTATAATCTCTGTACCAAGGGGTTTAGCTTTAATAATCTCTTCTCATTTAATTAACATGCAGTTATTCCACCTCAAAGCATCTTAAACCCTGGGAGATTGGTACTCAAAACAAATACAGTCCCAGAGTTGCAAACCACAAATATACTTATTTTCAAGGAGAAAATACCCCTACACTCTGGTTTGTGGGGACATGAACCCCCACACATGAATGTGCAGTCTGAGGCTCAGTATATATGTCGAGCTCAGAAAATACTGAGATGGGGATCGATTTATTTGTTTCATATTTGTTAACTGAGTAAGTGGAACTGGTCAAGGCGATCGATTTATTTGTTTCACATTTGTTAACTGAGTAGGTGAACTGGTCCAAGGACCATTTTCAGTCATGACCCAGGCAAAAAGGCTGTTCAGTGCAACAAAATTAATCAGACTACAGAATATAACTATTTACACAGAAATCTACATAGGCATTGGCAATAATGTGTTTGTAGATATAGCACAGAACTGAATTTTAATTTAGAAATAGATCTTTTCAGTTTTCTGGTAAATACAGTTCATTACTGGTAGAACAAATTAGGTTACAGTTCACGTCCAAAAAGGTATGTAAATGAATATGAGAAGAGCTGAATTAGTATTAAACCAATATAATTGTTCCTTGCCTTATATGTGCTTTCAAGCCCACATCCCTGAAGCACCTACAAGCATGTTGCCTTATTCTGTAGAGTTTCGATGCATTTTGAAGGTAGTAAGTTTATTCACTTGTCTTATTTCTTCTGGAAGTTTCTTCCAGCTGGATGATATGTAGTCACAACCTGTCATTGGAAACATCCGGCTTTTCCTCAATATCTGTCCACAACAATCATGCAGGATAGTCATCCTTGCCAAAATAGTTAAATAATGCAAAATACTAATGGACGAGACATTTAGTGAATAAAGCTGAAATGAATGCTGTTCTACACATTTAGAGTAGTAGTTGCAATAGTAGTTAGATCTTAGATATAGATGATTATGTATGTATATATGTATGTAATTATTGATTTTTTGTGTGGTCCTGTGGCAGATGTCACCTTAAAATAAGATTGAAAAGTGCTTAATTTCAAAAATGTAAATTACAAAAATATTTTTTAATTAATAGCTTTTAACAAGAAAAAAATGTAACTTAGCAGAAACATGATTCTCGTTGTTCAGAAATTTTGTGTATAAAAATTCTGTTTGCCTTTCATTTTTCTTATTACAGATACACAGACCCAATGCTACAAAGATAATGGAGCTGAATATAGGGGAACTGTCTCCAAAACGCTGCATGGAATAAACTGCCTGGAGTGGAATTCCCTGTCTGTCTACAGCAAACCTTATTCTGCTTATAATTCTAAAGCACAACAGCTGGGTCTGGGGAAACACAATTATTGCAGGTATTAGTGGTGACCTGCTTCTGTTGTTTGGGCATGTTACTTGAACATGTTGTTGATTTATGATGCATTTGTATCCATTTCATTCTTTGTCATGTTTTTGATCTAGTGATCATGTCTCCCAGTTTGTATTGCATTCTGTTTGACACCGTTGTAGCCTCTCAAGTTAAACCTGTCTGCCAGAAAAATGATTTTTTTTTTGTTACACTCTGATCTGTTTAATAATGGTTAAGGAGCTGTTACAACCAGAACTGTACCTAGCTCATCTGGTAACCTGTACATTTCTCTGAACTAGCATCCCCCTCAACTTTAAGTTGAGAAACAAAAAAAAACTATTGGGCTCTGAAGCCGTAAAAAGCTACTTGCTACAGTCAATCTACCACATAGCCAATGCTTCAGTTCTTCAGCCATAACTGCAAATGCAGTATTAGCATTAATTTCTGAAGTCGCAATGTTCTTCCTGCTTCAGGAATGAATTCCGGTTCTGCACTCTCACACCATCAGCACCTGCCGATCATGCCCCCTTACAGTTTATGCCTGGGGTAGCTGCTCCCTTTGTCTCACCCTAGTTTCAGCTTTGATTACAAACCATTGTATGCAGCAGTTCTGCTACTTATCTGTTACATTGTAATGGCTTTGCTGTCTCCTCCTTCCCAGCTGTCCAGTGTTGCACTTCTGGAAGCTTAGATTTATTCTGTAGCTGGAGATTGCACTTCTGTAAAAGTCCTCCAGCATATTTCAAGATACTAAGCCCAGTTATAAGCTGTTGAACAAATCTTCCAGTGAAGGAGGCTGTGAATGCATTCATAGAAAGTAGGCAGTGGTCATGTCTGGATGCTGTAAGACTTCATGTGCTACAGGCATTTGTCTCCATGCATTTCTTTCCATTCATTTATATTATATTAATCGGTACAGTAATTTGAACCTTATTTTACCTACTGTGTTTTAAAATTAAAAAAAAAAAATCCCTTTGTTGTTGACAATAAACACATTTTATATTTGTATGTAAAGTAAAAACTGGAAGCATCCTTTCAAATAAATTGCTGTTGCATTTCAAAAAAGTGTACATTTTATCAGTTTATGTACTGGAGAAAATGATCTTTTCTGTTATATGAGAGGCGTGGGAATGGCAAACTCCTTTGCAATTACTAACCAAAAGAAGCCAATCAGTGCTACTAGTCCACAAATCACTCAATGAAAAGCACTGTTACTGCATATGGATTCAAAACACCATTCCTTTATTGTTAAAATCTCCAGGTATTGTTAAAATCTCCAGGTATATCCTTAAAAAAACAGTTGATTGAGCGCTTTCTTCCCTCTAAAGCAGGGATTTCATCAGAATCTAACTTTTTTCCCTCCAAAATTTCCCCTTAAATAGTAAATTACATCATTAGGAACTGATGACTCATCATATTGACATTAATAAAAATCTTTTAAAATTACAAAAGAAATTCCAAAAAATTCAATATACAAATAGTCAATGCAAAATACATATCCTAAAAATACTTATAACTATAAAAAAAAATGAATAAATATGTCTAAACAATTTATATGTGTATGTATATACATTTTTCTATGAAACTTTATTTCATTAATTCCACTTTTTTATATAACAAGGGCTTAATAGAAATAACTTTGTTTAGCCCAGGGACTTGGCTTGCTTGCAACATAATTTGCCATCTTAGCTCTCTCTCTTCTATATAGCTTCTAAAATTACCCTCTCTGGGTTTTTTTAACACCTTCTCTAAGATGGCAAATTCAAAACCTAAGAAACCAGAGCAATTTGTAGAATGTTTACACAAAGCATTATTTAAATGTTTAGTAAATATTTGGTAAGTGTGCTCATAAATCCTGTCCCTTAAACGTCTTTCTGTCTTGCCGACATAAAAACTAGGGCAGGTTTTGCACAAAGCCAAGTAAATCACAGCTATAGTTTGACAATTACCCTTTTCAAGCCTTATTTCTGTCCTTAGAATATTGTTTAGGGTAATACTCTCCTTGGTACAAATATATTGACATGGAGAGCAATGCCCACATTTTGAAGTACCGTACTTTTTCTTAATTTTAAATTCACTTTCAAAACATTTTTTCAGGTTAGGTCCAACTCTATAAACAACATTTGGTTTGCTACCCACTGCTGTCCATAGCTTCAAGTTATTTCTCAACATAACCCAATTGTCATGTATAATTTTCTGTACCTCATGTGCTTTACTTCCAAAGGGAATGACCATAGATTTTTCAAAGTCCTTATTTTCTTCATGTCCTTTGTTTGTGTCTTCACTCATATTCTGTGGATTACCTAAAAGGAGCTTATATTTCTTTCCCCATTCTTCCCTTACGTACTTAACATAATCATTAATATTTTTAGTGGGATACCCTCTTTCCTTAAATAGTCTAGCTACTATCGCTAGTTCTTCATCAATGTCTTCCTCATTAGATGTCATTCTTGCTATCCTAATGAGTTGGCCTTTCACAATACTGTTTTTTTGTTTTATAGGGTGATTGCTAGAATAATGCAGGTATGAGTTACTAAAGACTGGTTTTCTATACATACACATATAAATTGTTTAAACATATTTATTCATTTTTTATAGTTATAAGTATTTTTAGGATATGTATTTTGCATTGACTATTTGTATATTTAATTTTTTGGAATTTTTTGTAATTTTAAAAGATTTTTATTAATGTCAATTGGATGAGTCATCAGTTCCTAATGATGTAATTTACTGTTTAAGGGGAAATTTTGGAGGGAAAAAGTTAGATTCTGATGAAATCCCTGCTTTAGAGGGAAGAAAGCGCTCAATCAACTGTTTTTTAAGGATATACCTGGAGATTTTAACAATACCTGGAGATTTTAACAATAAAGGAATGGTGTTTTGAATCCATATGCAGTAACAGTGCTTTTCATTGAGTCCTTTGCAATTACATTAGACAGAGAATGATGAAACATCATGTGTTACATGCATCGACTATTGAACCAACATACTTTCTTTGTTTTGTTTTGTTTTTTGTAGGAATCCCAGCAACGAGGAGATGCCATGGTGCTATGTACGATACAAAAATCATATAGTCGAACAATTCTGTGACATTGGACAGTGTAAGGCTGAGCCATGTAAGTCACCAATACCTTAAGAATAAACAGCTGGTATACTGGCATATCACACACAATATATTATTCAGAGGATGTTTGTATATCACCCTTTGATCAGTGTTTGTAACTTGTGGAACTCAGTGATTTTGACAGTTCTGATTTCACGCAGTTGTATTCATGCAGTAGTGGCTGGTATCCGTAGCTGATTGTGAAGTGTGCAAGATGAGTCTTGTATACTTCAAAGATGCTCCGATTCTTAAACTCTTGCCATTTTCTAGACTTGACATGGCACACTTTAGGCAGTGAGATTCAGAGTGCGCATTCTAATGTGGTAGTCAGTGGGAGGAGGCATATATAAATGACTATCCTGGAATGCTGCTCTTTTAAAGGACTTACAAAATATAGAAATCGTAGATGCCTGAACTATGCAAGGACTGGGCAGTGCAAGGATCTTAAGCAGTAAGTGTATGTGGCATTCTTCCACTGCACACCTGTCTTTGCAGGGTGAATCAGTGCCACCTTGCCCTGCACAGACAGCTGATGTATTTAAGTCATATTGTGTGTGAATGGGAGTGTATGACTGAGTGTGTCCATGTGCCCATGTGTGTGTGTGTGTGTGTGTGTGTGTGTGTGTGTGTGTGTGTGTGTGTGTGTGTGTGTGTGTGTGTGTGCGTGTGTGTGTGTGTGTGTGAGCACTAGGACAGTGTGTGATTGGGACTGTCTCTGCATAAATGAGTATTTTGAGTGTTGGTGTGTGCCTGTGCCTATGTGTGTGTGTGTGTGTGTGTGTGTGTGTGTGTGTCTGTGTGTGTGTGTGTGTGTGTGTGTGTGTGTGTGTGTGTGTGTGTGTGTGTGTGTGTGTGTGCACGTGTGTGTGCATGTGTGTGTGTGTGTGAGCACTAGGACAGTGTGTGATTGGGACTGTCTCTGCATAAATGAGTATTTTGAGTGTTGGTGTGTGCCTGTGCCTATGTGTGTGTGTGTATGTGTGTATCCTTTTAGTGCTTGTGCCATGTAGTAGCTCAGGTAGTAGGTGATCTGTTGCATAGTTGTTCCAACTGTGCAGTAGAGCAATGCATAGTCCCATTTTTATGGGTAACGAGATGTTATACTTTTTGGCCTATAGATGTCTGTGGGCTGGTGAGTGACACTACAGTGTAGTTCAGCATATCCGTACATGGTAAATTGCAGTTCTGCACCATTACTACATATACCAGCCTTAGTATTGGTGTAATGAGTGAGAATTAAACTTTTATATGCCCTCTGTCCATTCAAAAGGGTTATATGACCTGTGTACCCATTAATCCAGAAGCTTTGTGTAGTCTAGACAGGCAAACAGAATTTGTTTTCATTAGGGATATTGAGCCACTCTCCTGTCTAAACTATAAACAAGGTGCAACAATTTTTATCCTGAGTACCCATTCTATCACTAGTTTACCTTTTGTTCTGTGAACTAACTGTTCTTAATTTGAGTGGCTTTAGCTTTTGTATTATAATGTCATCTTTTTTTATTGATTTACAGTATTCATCTTGTATTATAGTGCAGTCTTTCTTTTTGTATTTATTTATAATATTAGTTATGTACTCATTTTCACTTGATTTCTTTCTTTGCAAGAGGTTTTGTCCCCAGACCTCTACAGAAAAGCTGGAATTTCCTGGTTAACAAACAAAGAAATAAGTAATAAAGATAACACAAACATACAATATGTTGTAATCACTGGAATGACATGAAGTTTGAGATTACTTACCTAACTGGTTAGATAACAGCAAACTTTGTTCGTTCAGAGTTTGTCAGTCAGTAGCACTTTTGCTGTATGCATTCCATTGCTTATTTTTACAATTATCTATAGTTATACATCATACATTGATGCAAGGGTTTGTGCATGTTTTGCAGTAATTTCACTTTTTAGGTGTACAAGACATTTGTCATTGCCTCTTTCACATTTCATGATGTACAACATAATAGTGACCACCATGTTTTGTCTACTTCATTGGTCACTGGACAATAACAGTGGCCACTGTGATAGTTGCTTTTGAAGGTATACACTGTTTTCTTTTTCTGGTTCTTTGTGGATTGTGGGGTGAGGAGGGAATGCTTGCATGACAGAAGATGATTATCAGTTTGTGATGTGTCAAGGGTAGTGCTAAATATGGCATTGCATAAAAGCAGCCCCAAGTGAATATTCTCATGCTTACTTTTCATTTTCATAACCCGTAGTAATAATAGATCGTTATTTGTAATGATTTCAAAACATTGCTTACTTTTCATTTTCATAAACCGTAGTAATAGTAAATCGTTATTTGTAATGATATCAAAACATTGCTTACTTTTCATTTTCATAAACCGTAGTAATAATAAATTGTTATTTGTAATGATTTCAAAACATTGCTTACTTTTCATTTTCATAAACAGTAGTAATAATAAATTGTTATTTGTAATGATTTCAAAACATTGCTTACTTTTCATTTTCATAAACCGCAGTAAATAATAAATCGTTATTTGTAATGATTTCAAAACATTGCTTACTTTTCATTTTCATAAACAGTAGTAATAATAAATCGTTACTTTGTAATGATTTCAAAACATTGCTTACTTTTCATTTTCATAAACCGCAGTAATAATAAATCGTTACTTTGTAATGATTTCAAAACATTGCTTACTTTTCATTTTCATAAACCGCAGTAATAATAAATCGTTACTTTGTAATGATTTCAAAACATTGCTTACTTTTCATTTTCATAAACCGCAGTAATAATAAATCGTTACTTTGTAATAATTTCAAAACATTGCTTACTTTTCATTTTCATAAACTGTAGTAATAATAAATCGTTACTTTGTAATGATTTCAAAACATTGCTTACTTTTCATTTTCATAAGCCATAGTAATAATAAATCGTTACTTTGTAATGATTTCAAAACATTGCTTACTTTTCATTTTCATAAACCATAGTAATAATAAATCGTTACTTTGTAATGATTTCAAAACATTGCTTACTTTTCATTTTCATAAACCGTAGTAATAATAAATCGTTATTTTGTAATGATTTCAAAACATTTGGCTAGATGTCTAGTTAGGGGTTGCAGGTTGGCAAAAAGGTTAAAGTCTTTACCTCACAAACACAAAATAAAGGGTTTGATTCTCACCTTTAAAGGGGAAATTGGCTAGTCTTCAATTGTCTGGCAAGGGCAGATAGACTACGACTTACCAATCAGCCAGTCAAAATGCCTTATGTGCTGTTTATCTTTTAAGAAATGCCCCCACCTGCTCACGATATCTGGTCTAGATATTGCTATCTGTTGCAGTTTGAGCTGTAGTAGCTTGCTGTCTTTAGTATGCACCTATGTGAAATTAGCTCTTTTATACTTGACAGAGCATTCTATAAATAAATAAACCTTATTTATTTCTAGCTTCAACTTGTGGACAGAGAAAAGAAAAAAAGTTTAAAATTGTCGGAGGAGGGTTCACTGGAACAGAAACTCAGCCCTGGATAGCTGCTATCTTTAAATATTCCAGAAGGGATAGGGCAACATTTTTTCGGTGTGGTGGAACTCTTATTCATCCTTGTTGGGTGGTAACTGCAGCCCACTGCTTCCCTGACAGGTGGGTGCTGCTGTGCAAATATCTACTTGCTTTTATTACATTTGCTACATATGTTGGACCCCAAACTTTCATTCAACTTGTGCTACTAGAACCGTCAAACAAAAAAAGTTGAACAATGTACCTGGCTTTCTGCTTTTGCTTTATTTTATGAAACTTGGCTGTGCTGTTTGTTTTACCTTGAATTTTAACATTATGGCTTCACATCCATAGATATGTGCCATGTTCATTTGATATTGCATTGTTTGAATATTTTAACTGGTCATTATTTCATAGGAACTGCTACAAGGGTCTGTATGCTAAGATTAAGATGGATTTTAGATAGTCATTTTAATAACATTTAGAAAAGTCTCTCTAGAAATACCGTACAATTCAGTGCATATGCTTTCTCAGGGTCCCTATTATCTCACACCAGTACTTATGAAGGCTAATGCCCTTTTAACAGAAGCTGTATAACAAAGTTCCCTGCCATACTTTGTGAATGACTTTAATCTCTGTAATTAGGATGGTTCGAGCCTTGTCTGGTTTTGGTCCTAAAATACCTATTCCTTTTGATTAACGCTGTCTTAACTTACATTGCATTATGACTGTCAATGAGAAACAGCTTCACTAGGTAGCAAACTGCAGAAACCAGTAAAACAAACTATGGTGCACGTGAACATTACAGGCCTTCAGCTAGTGATGAGGTTTAGTGTTCTGTCATTATGCATTGCATGCTGGTTTATTATGTAACATTTTTTTTACTCTAGTAGCCAGGTTATGGCTGACTATTTTTTGAGGAAGCTTAATTCCAGCAAATTCAGACTCGAGTGGGATTCATAAAGTTGGTGTACAGAGTGAAGGGTTAGTGTATAGGAAAATGCTTTGGAAATGCCATCACAATTCACAACAAGAGTATGTCAGGGCTGTGTTGAAGATTTGCCATTATACTCTGAGCCTGCTCATGGTGCATTGAAGCTATGCAGACGAGCAAATCACCCTAACAGATTAATGTAATTTACAGACAGAGAGAGACACTGTACCAAGGGTGTCACTTAACATGTCAGTAGAGTATAGTTCTCAACATGTACTAATCAGCCACAAGTCAGTAAAATAGTAAAGCAGCAGACGTATGTACATCAATGGTTAAAGTCTTTGCCTCATAGGCAAAAGGTGCAGGATCTGATTCTCACCTTATGTTGTTGACTAGGCTTAAAATGGCCCTTCAGGGAAGCTAGCCTAGTATTCACATATGAATTTTGTAACACTGACAGCACCTCTTAGACAAGTCAGCAAGTAAACACATGCACACACAAGTCTTCATACAGCTACATGTATATAAAAATATATGGGCATTGAAACTTTATGTATGTATAGACCAATTTTATACATGTACATGCATTTAAGATATAGTGTTAACAGTGCAATGCAAGAAGGTTAATCCATCCTGTAAGCTGCTGGTAGAGCTGACAGGGGACATCTGTTGTGCAGCTGTACCAACAAGTAAGCATGGGCTGCACTTCCCACAGGATAACCCAGATGGGCTGTGCAGCATAACGGGCATTGATGTCAGGTCCTGAGCACAGAACTGTAATAAGATACAGGTTACAAGTGGTACCTCACAGGAGTCTGTAATGGGCCTAATGCACTTCAGACTTTTCAAATGCTGTACATACTAGTCATGTCATCACTCTGTACTCCGAAATTTACAGTTGAAAATGTGTGTGTGTGTGTGTGTGTGTGTGTGTGTGTGTGTGTGTGTGTGTGTGTGTGTCTGTGTGCGGCTGTAGTTCATGACATAGCAGCACTGTCTTGTGCCACTCTTCTCTCACCCAGTACTGTTCGTAAACATAAAAATGCCCCACTACAGAGCTTTGCAGAGGTGGGCTCTACAGTGCTATGTGCCCTTTACTTCCTTGTTGTTCTCTCTTGCACCATTTCTCACTGTGTAACTGTATGTTGGGGCACATAGGTTGTGATGTCCTGTATCACCTTTCACTACACTGCTTACAGTGGGGTGCACAGGATGTGATGCCCTGTATCACTTCTCACTGCACTGCTTACAGTGGGGTGCACAGGCTGTGATGTTCTGCATCACTTCTAGCAAAACTACTTACAGAGGGGTGCACAGGCTGTGATGCCCTGCATCATTTCTAGCTACACTACATACAGTGGGGTGCACAGGCTGTGATGCCCTGCGTCAGTTCTAGCTACACTTCTTACAGTGGGGTGCACAGGCTGTGATATCCTGTATCACTTCTCGTTATACTGCTTACAATGGGGTGCACAGGTTGTAATGTCCAGTATCACTTTTCACTACACTGCTTACAGTGGAGTGCACAAGCTGTGATGTCCATTACCACTTCTCACTGCATTGCTTACAGTGGGCTGCACAGGCTGTGATGCCCTGTATAACTTCTCATTACATTGCGTACAGTGGGGTGCACAGACTGTGATGCCCTGTATCACTTCTCACTATACTGCTTACAGCGGGGTGCACAGGCTGTGATGTCCTGCATCACTTCTCACTACACTGCTTACAGTGGGGTGCACAAGCTGCGATGCCCTGTATCACATCTCACTGCACTGTGTACAGCGGGGAACACAAGCTATGATTTCCTGTATCACTTTTCGCTACACTGCTTACAGTGGGGTGCACAGGCTGTGATGTCCTGTGTCAATACTCACTACACTGCTTACAGAGGGGCTCAGTGCTCACTACACTGCTTTCAGTGGGATGCACAGGCTGCGTTGCCCTGTATCATTTCTCCCTATAGTACTGTACAATGAGGCACACAGGCTGTGATGCCCTGTATCGTTTCTCCCTGTAGTACTGTACGATGAGGCACACAGGCTGTGATGCCCTGTATCACTTCTCCCTATAGTACTGTACAATTAGGCACACAGGCTGTGATGACCTGTATCACTTCTCCCTATAGTATTGTACAATGAGGCACACAGGCTGTGATGCCCTGTATCGGTTCTCCCTATAGACTGTATGATGAGGCACACAGGCTGTGATGCCCTGTATCACTTCTCCCTATAGTACTGTACGATGAGGCACACAGGCTGTGATGCCCTGTATCGGTTCTCCCTATAGACTGTACGATGAGGCACACAGGCTGTGATGCCCTATATCGGTTCTCCCTATAGTACTGTACGATGAGGCACACAGGCTGTGATGCCCTGTTTCACTTCTCCCTATAGTACTGTACGATGAGGTACACATGCTGTGATGACCTCTATTGGTTCTCCCTATAGACTGTATGATGAGGCATACAGGCTGTGATGCCCTGTATCGGTTCTCCCTATAGACTGTACAATGAGGGATACAGGCTGTGATGCCCTGTATCGGTTCTCCCTATAGTACTGTACGATGAGGCACAAAGGCTGTGATGTTCTGTATCACTTCTCCGTATAGTACTGTACGACGAGGCACACAGGCTGTGATGCCCTGTTTCACTTCTCCCTGTAGTACTGTAAGATGAGGCACACAGGCTGTGATGCCCTGTATCGGTTCTCCCTATAGACTGTACGATGAGGGATACAGGCTGTGAAGCCCTGTATCGGTTCTTCCTGTAATACTGTACGATGAGGCACAAAGGTTGTGATGTTTTGTATCACTTCTCCATATAGTATTGTACGATGAGGCACACAGGCTGTAATGCCCTGTATCGGTTATCCCTATAGTACTGTATGATGAGGGATACAGGCTGTGATGCCCTGTATCAGTTCTCCCTATAGACTGTAGGATGAGGCACACAGGCTGTGATGCCCTGTTTCACTTCTCCCTATAGTACTGTACAATGAGGCACACAGGCTGTGATGCCTTGTATCAGTTCTCCCTATAGACTGTACGATGAGGCACACAGGCTGTGATGCCCTGTTTCACTTCTCCGTATAGTACTGTACGATGAGACACACATGCTGTGATGACCTCTATTGGTTCTCCCTATAGACTGTATGATGAGGCATACAGGCTGTGATGCCCTGTATCAGTTCTCCCTATAGTACTGTACAATGAGGCACACAGGCTGTGGTGCCCTTTTTCATTTGTCCCTGTAGTACTGTACGATGAGGCACACAGGCTGTGATGCCCTGTATCGGTTATCCGTATAGTACTGTATGATGAGGGATACAGGCTGTGATGCCCTGTATCAGTTCTCCCTATAGACTGTATGATGAGGGATACAGGCTGTGATGCCCTGTATCGGTTCTCCCTGTAGTACTGTACAATGAGGCACAAAGGCTGTGATGCCCTGTTTCACTTCTCCCTATAGTACTGTACAATGAGGCACACAGGCTGTGATGCCCTGTATCAGTTCTCCCTATAGACTGTACGATTAGGGATACAGGCTGTGAAGCCCTGTATCGGTTCTTCCTGTAATACTGTACGATGAGGCACAAAGGCTGTGATGTTTTGTATCACTTCTCCGTATAGTATTGTACGATGAGGCACATAGGCTGTGATGCCCTGTATCGGTTATCCCTATATTACTGTATGATGAGGGATACAGGCTGTGATGCCCTGTATCGGTTCTCCCTATAGACTGTACGATGAGGCACACAGGCTGTGATGCCCTATATCGGTTCTCCCTATAGTACTGTATGATGAGGCACACAGGCTGTGATGCCCTGCATCACTTCTCACTCTGTTACTGTATGGCAGGGAGTAAATATGCCATGCTGTGCACACTGTCTAGGTGTGACTCTATTCCTTGGCTTTTGTATGTCTTTGTACACGATTGCAGCAAAGTGAACTGAGCCCATTCATGGCCCACAACATATTTTAATCTGCAATCATGGATAGACATCCCAACAGACACACAGATTGTCTTATAAATTGCTTGTCCATCACTCCATTAGCCAAAACATTGTATGTTCTACATATGGTGTGTAGGGTAGATAGCTTCTGGCTCAGTGACCTGATTGAGAGATACTATCACAGTACAAAACTGGTCAAAGGCAGAAGCCAGCCTCAGATGGAGTGTTACTCCATCATGAGACTTAAGCACATATACTCTCAGTCATTGTCTAGCTAAAAAAAATAAATAAATACATAAAATAAACATACAAATGCTAGATATTTGTTTTTCTCCTCTTTTTTTTTTTTTTTGGTATTTCAGGTGTTGTCATCATGTGTCCCAGTATTTCAGTAGGGTACTCTTCAAGGCCGCACATTTTCAGGATATAGAGAATATTAAGTCTTCCTTGGGATTCTGTAACATGTAAGTTGTAATGTAAAATAAGGAATGGAGCAAGTGCCAATACAAAAAGTTACACCTCTGGGTTCCAATTTACAATAGTGGGCTAATATGTCAAAATGCCATTTGGTTAGTTTGTTTCCATAGGTACCACATGGCATTTAGCCTTCAATAAACATGGACACGGGTGTCATGTTTTGTTGTTGTTTGACTTTGAACACCGTTCTAGGAACTAGGTTATTGTCACGTTCAGGTCCAGTTGAGATTTTGTGTGAAATTGTAATAGATGACTGCTAGCTTTTCAAAACAGAAATAACAATGCTGATTTTTCCGTGCCCTTAGACTTGCTTCCAAAAGGCTGATCTGTGTATGGTACAAGTTTGTGTTGTGAATTAGAAAACCTAGTTCATAAACTATGTTTTTAATAGAATTGTGTATGTTCATATGTCATTCATTTTTTATTTTCTTTTTGATATCTTTCAGCCAAAAGCCAAATGATTTTACAGTTGCCCTTGGAAAGTCCAACTCAAATGAAACCAGAGAAGACAGGGAACAAATGTTTGAAGTCGAGCGCGTCATTGTTCACAAAGACTTCAGTGACAGCACAGGAGCCTATGAGAATGACATAGGTAATAAGATTTGTTTTCTGATACGCAAGATTAGAAGACAAATTCATCCTGCACGGAGCTATAATTTACTAGCTGACAAGTATAGCCTGATAAAATATATTGCTTGACAGTAAGAACTTTTGTGATGACTTGCAACGTGCTAACTTTTTATCCCATTACATAGGTTAGGGAAAAGTATCTTTGCTTTGGGGCTGCCTTTAATTTAACTGCGTTTGTTGGCTAACAGAAAAGGCAGTAGCACATTGTGTGTCACTTTTCTGGACAGACATAGACTCAGATATTTTTGAGTGTAAAAGATGACTAACTAGTACCTGGATTTGTGCCACTAATCACATGATAGTAGAATTCCTGTCAGGTGTTTTTTACTGACAAATCCTAGTAATGCCGCTGAAGTGTAGAGATATTCCATTGCAAACTGAGAACATGGCAAGCTTTACTTATAAAGCCCAGTCCCTTTAATACATGGTCATGTTTTTATAAGCATTCACACAGAAGGCAAATATGACTTCTTTGTCAATAAATATTAGGTTACCACCAACAGGTAATCTGAAAATGGAGTCCTTGTTTTGTTTATTTTCCCCTTTTTCTTACACATTTTTTTCCTTTCATCTGTATGCCACCTTTGGACACTATGCAACCAGACCTGCCTCTTCCAGATTCTAAGCAACTGATATATTCACTATATCTATGTTTTGACTGTTTAGTAAAGCTGAGATCTCATATAGGAGAATAAAATTGTTCATCTCTGCCTCCCTCTCCTTGGCCTTTTTTTTATATGTGTGTCTGTTTTATTTTTGGATAAGGGTGGCTATTTCTTTTGCTAAACTTATTTAATTTCCTTCAGTGCAGTGTGGGCCATCAGCATCAGTATAAGCCATAGGTCTGAAGCATGCGCAGTATGTAATTCGACAGTCTGAAGCATGCGCAGTACATGATTCGACAAATAGTCTTAATAGATGACTTCATGTGATAAAGATGCTTTGTCAACCTTGCAGAATCACTTAAGCATCTAATATGTCACTGGTTTCTTATGTGTTGCTGTTTACTTATGCAAATTTCATTTTTTGTCTCAGCACTTCTACAGTTAAAATCAATAAATGGTGGCTGCTCTGCAGAAACTCAGTATGTCCGACCTGCATGCCTGCCTCCATGGGATTTAACTCTGAAGGATGGTTGGAAATGTGAAATAGCTGGATATGGACAGGAAGCTGCAAGTAAGTCTGTTTTCCTTATCTTTGCAGTGAAATGAGATATGTCTTAGTTGGTTAAAAGAATGCTAATGTAATGAAAGTATACAGTGTCAGTGCTAACAGTAGGGCATACTGGGATAAAACCCTGCCTTCTTCCCAGGTGATCCAAGTTCAGCTAGTGGTTCAGGTACTGGAATAGATTGGAGGGGGGCAGGAATGAATAGTTAGTACCTGCTTGCCTAGCCTCATTGGAAGTAATGGTTGTCCATTTGACTGCTTGACCACATGGAGGTGGAGTCTTATAGTTGATGAAGCTGCAGCTGTTAGCCAGAGATGTGGACTTGGCTTACTGGGCTGGAGATATGGCTTACATTTTTATAGTGGTGGGAACACTCATATACACAGGGAGGGCACAGTTTCCCCCTGTATAGGGCATAGTTGAGGTATGATTAAAGACCTAAACTTCAGAGCCTTCATTGTTAACATTATCTGATAACAATTAAATGCATAGAAAGCTTGTGTGGCTCTCTGGATGACAAACCCATCATTTCCAACCAGGGACACCCTGACTGATGGAACAGTGAATGAGTACAAGATGAATTTGGAATGGGGGCTGACGGTCATCAATTGCAGATGTTGAGAAGCACATAGAAAACTAAACATACAATTTCATATCATTTTATTAGTGATAACAGTATAAAGATCTGCATTTACAAGCCTAGTGCATGTGCACTTAGTTTCACTAGAAAACATACTGTTCAGGCATAGGCCGTGGAAATGTTCCCCACCAGTGTGTATTCAGAGCAATTACATTATAGGGAGGAAGCAACTTAGATGAGGGACATAAAGTCTGTGTTCCAGGGCCACACTAATTTTATTGGTGTGTGGGCAGGACATTCTGGTGGACAGTGGAATGCCAGTTACATGCATGTTTTCCGGAATCTGAAAATGATTATTGCCTGGTGTATAATCTTCCATCATTGTATGTATAGTTTCCCCATAAAGGAAGTACAGAACTAAGTTTTTTTTTTTTCAAATGGTATCTTCCATAAGGTGTCTCTTGGCAATTATCCAAATTACTTAAATCTTTATTAGTTAATCCGCGGTGGTGGTGCTGCGGTAGCGTTGTCACCTCCCAGTAAGACGCTGTCCGGTTCGATTCTCAGCTAGAGTGTCTTCTGCGTGGAGACATATGTGAACGGGTGTACCTTCGTTGAAGGTTATGCGTCAGGGCTGGTAACTCGGCACGTAAATATCAACTACCAGTCATTAGCGGACCGGAGTTCCGCTGTGGTGACCCCTAACCGGGAAAAGCCAAAAGACACAACAACAACAACTTAAATCTTTGTTAGTTAGTGTCTCATATGGTAAATCTGGTCCAAAACTGAGGAAACTTGCTCCACAGACAGGGTGACTAGAAAGTAGATTTGTTTGGGCAGTCACTTATATTAAAAAAGTGCAACTATAGAGAAATAACTTCTAAGAAACAGATTGTTAGTTGGGTACAAGATATTATTATTTTAGGAAACAAACTCCAATAGGACCATAGTTGATAGATTTTTGGGTGCCCCTTAGACTACCAATGGTTATTTCCAGAGTTAGAATAATAAGGCTAGCCTGTACCACACACCAAGCTACTGTAATAAATTTTGCAAGCAGATTTAAGCTACTGCTAAAACACATTTCTCCTTCCATTTTTCATTTTAGCTAGTTACAGGTACTCTCAACAACTGAAGGAGGCAAATGTTCAGATTATCAACCAACGGACTTGCAGTTTGGAGGAATATTATGGCTCCTTGATCAGTGACAATATGCTCTGTGCTGGTCACCCCCTTTGGAAGGAAGATGCATGTAAAGTAAGTTCAAAATACGTTTTGTAGTGAAACAGGAAACTGGTGAAGTGATATAGGTAAAATGTTTACATATTACCATTCTGCTCCATGATCTTGTCAAGCTCCCAGTTCACTAACAGGACTATGTTTTAAATATATTAGTGTGATGTGTTTCCCTGCCATATTGCCATATCTCTGTACTTTGTATTAGAAATTATTATGCCTGTAATTTTGAAAGCACTGTACTATTTCTCTATAGTTGTAGTTGATGGTGTTTGGGTCATTCTTTAAATCATTTCATAACACTTTCAGCCTGAGAAACAGCTGCATGCCCATTTTGATTTGTATGTTTGCCCCTTCTTTTGTTCCTGGATTGCCACAAGGACTCCAGATTGCTGTACATCTGTATGCACATTTTATCTACGTCTATGTCCTTATCTATATTTATATTTGTAGCTGAATTTATATCTATACATTCATTTAAATGTTTATTAACAATTACAAATCCTCACAGAGGTTAAAGGTTACAACGCATTGGATAAGCAAAAATATAAGATTACTAAATGTGTACTTGCTGGCGTATTAACAAAGCAATTTTTTTTTAAGGGAGACTCTGGTGGCCCATTGGTTTGTGAGAAGGATGAACGTATGATTTTCTATGGTATCATCAGCTGGGGTGACGAGTGTGCCAAACAGAACAAGCCTGGTGTTTATACTCGTGTTACACGCTACATTGATTGGATAGAAATCAATATGAGTAACAATCCCCCAAAATAAAGATGCTAGAAAAAAAGCCATTTGGGAGAATTGACAAGAGGTACCTCAGTAAAGACATTGGAATTTGCAGTACAGATTCATGTTTGCATTGAAACTGCAAGCCAAATGGAAAAACTGCACACCAAGCTCTGTTACAAAATGAAGTATTCAGCCTTTGAATGTGATCAGTTTTCCATGCTGCATATTTGCTTTTTAATTTATTTATTTATTTTTACCTTTATTAATAGGTTCAGTGGTCTGGTTCAGTCATTCAGACCATTTCAGCCACAAACAAGACAATCAGTGGTAGTCAATCAAATAATACATAAATTGTATGTTACCATGTAACATGGATGTATAGTTGCATATTAAAAAAATGACTGTTTACAAATATGCACTTCTCAGTGACATAGCTACGATTTTATGATTACAGATAGTAATAATGGCCAGTACTTTATTATTTTCCTAATCTTCAGCAAAGGGTCCTGTCACTGTGCCAGAGTCACAGTTTGTGTACTGCCCCTTACTGCGTAATGAACATACTGTATGCAGAACATGTGATTTGTAGTCTTGCCTCCTTTCAGCTGTCATCTACTTACAAATGAACAAATGCATCTAATTAAAACAATGATCCTACGTCAACTGTATGCCTAAACATTGGCATTTCATTGACTTGAGCAGATAGGATGACTGGCAGGTACTGCTTGACAAAAAAAAAGTAATATGGAAAAAATATGGCTGGCAGCTAAATCTAATTTTTCCTTGGACATTTCTATGAAAGATATATACAACTAGCAACTTATACATTGTTTGCATTACTCATGGCATTTTTATATTATGAGACTTTTTGTGTTACAAACAGCCGCTTGCTTTTTTGTATTATTTTACTGCACCCAGGCATTTTTGCTAGTCTTTTGGAGAGTGGTTTAAAACTTTGGCTATGCTTTAATTTTATTTTTTTCACCATTTGTTGACTGTTTAGCTACACTGGACCAGTCACCCTTTTCAGTCATGACCCAAGACTTTTAGCAACAATACAAACAAATAAACAAAAAAAAAGAAAGAAAGAAACAGAACATCACAGAAATTTAACGTATACAGTTAATCATGCATTTGGGAACATAGAAATGAAGATGACAATGTCATAGTATGAAGAAGTATGTAAAGTAAATACAAAAAACAAAATAAATAAATTGTTCTCAGTCTGCCTTAACAGTTTTGTAGGCCTAATCTACAAACTAGACAAAAACGTGCACTACGTAAGCCCAGAGGTGTATTGTTGTTGTTATTAATAATAATAATAATAATAATATTATTATTATCTTCCTTAGTGCCTCATACTGCTTTGAAAGGGCAGTAACTTGCACTGGCAGTATGTGGTAGCTGACAGCTATACTATCCTCTAAAATGGTGTTTCCTGCTGATCCATCACTTACCTAATATCCAAGTTGTAGACAGAGTGAGAGAGGATTGTAGGATCTCTTAAAATGTCGTTGTTATGCAAATAGAATAGTTGGACATCATTTTATTGTTATTGTACTTTTTATTTTGTTATATTAAGACCATAAACACAAGATACAGGGAAACGGGTGGAGTGGGTGGAGAAGAGTGTCAGGAGTGATTTGTGACAGACGAGTACCTATAAGAGTGAAAGGGAAGGTCTACAAGAGGGTAGTGAGACCAGCTATGTTATATGGGTTGGAGACAGTGGCACTGACAAAAAGGCAGGAGTTAGAGCTGGATGTGGCAGAGTTAAAGATGTTAAGATTTGGGTGTGATGAGGGTGGACAGGATCAGGAATAAGTATATTAGAGGGTCAGCCCAGGTTGAAAGTTTTGGAGACAAAGCCAGTGAGGCAAGATTACGTTGGTTTGGACATGTGCTGAGGAGGGATGCTGAGTATATTGGGAAAAAAGATGCTAAGGATGAAGCTACAAGGTAACAGGAAAAGAAGGAGGCCTAAGATAAGGTTTATGGATGTGGTGAGAGAGGACATGCAGGTGGTTGGTGTGACAGAGCAAGATGCAGAGGGCAGGAAAAAATGGAAACAGGTGATCTGCTGTGGTGACCCCTAATGGGAACAGCCGAAAGAAGATGATGATGATGATGATGAGGAATAAATGTCTAACAGATGAAAGAAGATGATGATGACAAGGAAAACTAATGGCAACAGAGCATGAAAAGTTTGTAGATGTGTCCAACTTACAGCTAGATATTTTACCCAGCAGCACATAAGAAGGTGGTGTACCAGTTAGCCTTGAAATGGGTCATAGGGAAGGAAGCACATTTACTGATGCAGGCAGAGTACACTTAGTAGACAAAAGGACACTGAGGGCTATAGCATGATGTCCATTCTAATGAAATTATGGTTTCCAGTGGGGTATCGTAAGGGTCATTATGAGTGACTGTGCTTTTCAGTGTCAATATAGCTGGCATGCAAAAAAGTCAGAAAGGAAAATTCAGAATTTTTGCTGATGATACAGTTGCACTACTGACGCAAAAAGGCATACAAATTATGGGGAGGGACTTGGCAGCATTGTAGGAAAGGTATAATGTGACAGTTTAAATTCAGTGCAAAACAGTGCACTGAGCAAGGTTAGCAGCAAGCAGTAGCAATGAGAAAGGCAGAAAGAGACAAGAGTGCCTAAACTAGGTAGTCTAGTAATATAGGCAATAGTATGACAAAGTGGCAAAAAAGGCAGAAGGAATTCATATGGTAGCAGTTTCATAGGTGTGTACTAGGCTAATGACCACTAGGTACCTTATAAGCCTAGCCATACAACCCAAATGTGACCCAAAATTTGATTTATATAAGGGGTGATTTACTGACAACCTCTGCCCATCAGAGACATATATGCCAGACCAGGGATGAATTTCTGATTATGCAACCATTATTCCACATTGCACTTAAATAGGAACTTTGCCTTACATGTACGGAGAGCCTGTTCCAGAGAATGCAAATTCTCTGAGAAACATATCTGTCTCTCCAACATGTCCTATTTATTTCACAAGGAAAATTGGGTCTTTTGATGTAGTGTTCTGATGCTGGTTTCTGTCTGATACCAAGTAAAGAGACAGGGCACTGAGGCAGTCAGTGTAAGGCATAGTGTTTACTCCTTGTATTTGTTTTGTAAGGATTTTTTGTGGATATTCCAGTTGCTGCATGTGTTTGGTAAGGTATACACTAAAGGGGGGCATTGTACTCTATGATGGGTCTGATGAGGGCCAAGTACAATGGTATAATGACCTCTCTGGACCTAGATGCCATGTCCTTACTTATAAGTAGAGTAACATACAAGGATTGTCTTACTAGCTTGGACTCATGTTGGTTGAAGGGTAGGTTACTGTCTACATGAGTTCCCAGATCCCTGACTAGTGAGTCAGCTTTTAAGAGTGTTTTATTGGTAATGTGGTTACCAACTACCGAAACTTCAGTAGAAATGACATCACCAGTAAAATGCATAATGTTGTCATTCTTTTGTATAGTGCTGGTAAAGCATCTAAAGTACTGTGTGTAGTACTGGAAACATCCTTTTTATAAAAAAAGGGACATGCTAGGGGCAGTACAGACAAGGGCAATAAAACTAGTGCATAATCGTCACATTTATGTAATGCAGTTATTGGCATTAGCTGCAAAATAGTGTGTCCTTACAGGTAATAAGTAAAATCAAATGTATCTTAGGTCTTCTTTCAGTCAAATTGCCTTATAGTAATGAAGAACAGTGCTACAGAAAATGCTAGTACCATTTTATTAAAATATAATGTTTGTATATTTTAAAAGACATTGTTTTTGCAATGATATTTAGCTGCCCAGATGTAGAAGTCATAAGCTTCACAGCTATCTGAATTTATTCAGTCCCCAGTCGTTCTGAAAGTCAAATACCTTTCTAGTTTGTATCTCTCCTTTCATGATGTTCTAACAGTTTCTAAAATAAAAAAAGCCATCTGTGCATGTCACATTGTTCCAGGTTAAATAGTTTTTCTTTTGCAATGGTGATGAAAAAGTTTAGTATTATTTGGTCGATTTTACTTTGGTTATGGAAAGCATATTCTTTATCTTCTTCCCTTGGCTTGGTGTCATTAGGTTACCAAGTATAGTAATTACATAGCCTAAGAGGAACAGAAACCAGATCAGTGGCACTTTACAACTGTTTAAGAACTGGCACACATTTACAAGAGTGTTCAGTATCATGTCTAACAGCCAGCTCATATTTCTTGATATAAGCCTATTTATTATGTATAAATATTTATGGTGACACATACACAGATGTGTAGTTACTTATGTATAAGTAATATGTATATGTTGAAATCAGTGTAATATTGTACACATTTTACAGTTTTACAGTTTTGAAAAACATGCATTTTGTGAAATAAATCCATTATTTTGTACCGGTGGTTTGAGGGCTGGAACCTCAACTGCTAAAACAGCTCTGAATGTTCTGATTCAGAATTTAATTTATGTGATGCACATTTTTACTTTAATAAATATGATAACCATTGCTTTATGTTGCAGTTTTGTGACTCTCTAAAGTTTGTGTTTCTAAGTATAGAGTGTGATGTATTATAAACTATACAGGACATTTCTTGGTAACTGAAAACTAAAGCATTGTGTGCTTAGTTGACTTATTTTGTCTGATGTGATCCAACAGGGCTTTTGTCTTCCACTGCCTGTTTATATGTTTTTTCTTGTTCAGGTAAGTGAATTGATCTTCATGTGATCTTTTCATTCATGGCCAATTTACAGAAAAAAAGTAAAAGGCATTATGAAGCAAACATTACATAGATTGCAAAACATTTACATTATATTAATAAAATAATTGTTAGCCAAGATGGTATCAGCATGTCACAGGACTCTGGTTTGCTTCAGTCCCATCTAAGTATGCAATCGTTACAGTCAGTAGAAAAAAACTGTATATGAACCTTTATAAGAGGCTTCTACTGAGAGCAGTCTTTCAATTTTTGACAGTTAATACGCTAGTAATTTCAGGGGTTCCTTAACGAAGCATTCTGCAGAAGGAAGCAAGTGTGCATTGTAAAATGTCAGGATTGATTGCTAAAATGCTGGACCTTAACGTTCTCATGAATGATTTTAGTCTGAGAAGTAGTTATTGTTTGCAGATGATGTTGTTCACCTCAAATAACTGTGGCATCCATTATGCTCTGGGCTGAATTGTTGTGAGTATGAAACAGCTCAGATGAAAATTAGATTCCCCCAAATCAGGAGTCATGGCTGTCAATTAGAAAAGGGTTGATATGCAGGAGATGGTGAAGTAATTTGGGGTTGAAGGTTGTGCGTCAGGGCTAGCAACTCGGCACATAAAAGTCAACTGCCAATCATTAGCGGACCGGAGTTCCGCTGTGGCGACCCCTAACCGGGAAAAGCCGAAAGACACAACAACATTCACAAGTGGAGATAGAAAGATCAAGAGACTGACCAGTGGATGGACCCAGGAAGCATTGTGGCAGAACTGTAGGTGGTTTACTAGAATGGGGTAATGAAATGAAAGCTTTGCCAAAGGATGAAGCTCTCAGTTTACCAGTCATGTCTGTGTACCCATAAGTCATGTGCTTTGAGCAGTGACTGAGAGGATGCGATCATGCATATCTTCTTCTCCTTTTTCTTTCAGTTATTCCTGTTAGGAGTTGTTACAGCGGATCATCTGTTTCCATTTCTTCCTGTCCTCTGCATCTTGCTCTGTCACACCAACCACCTGCCAGCCACCTGCATGTCCTCTCTCACCACATCCATAAACCTTATCTTAGGCATTCCTCTTTTCCTCTTACCTGGCAGCTCCATCCTTAGCATCCTTTTCCCAATATACCCAGAATCCCTCTTCAGCACATGTCCAAACCAGCACAATCTTGTCTCTGTGGCTTTGTCTCTAAACTGTCCAACCTGGGCTGACTCTCTAATATTCTTATTCCTAATCCTGTCCACCCTTGTCACACCTAGTGCAAACCTTAACATCTTTAACTCTGCCTCATCCAGCTCTGACTCCTGCCTTTTTGTCAATGCCATTGTCTTCAACCCATATAACATAGCTGGTCTCACTACCCTCTTGTAGACCTTCTCTTAATAACTGTGTTTCCCACTGAATGAGCTGGGGACTGGTGTTGGGGATGGGGAAGTGTGACGTGCTTTGTTAGGTGGCTGGAGGGATGGATGGATGGGTGAAAGTCTTTGCAAAGATTTACACAGGTCTAGGTTGATTCATTTATAAAAGAAAATATAAGTAAGTAGATAGTTTGGCTCTTGTTTTAGGATAAACATTATATATGCTATGGTCATAGAATGATACTGAATTCCTGAGGCACCTTTAATGGATCAACATGTTTTGTTTTGGGCTGCCTGAAGTCTGTTAACATATTTGGCTGATGTTGCTAATATGCCTGATGTGATATATATTAGAAGAGAGGATAGAACCCATTAATCAGTACTTCTCTATCCTCATAAGTTAAGAGACTGGGGACTGTGTAGGAAGTTGATAGAAGCTCATAGGTTTCAGTGGTAGGCCTGTAGATATGCTGAAAGATAAGTGCTGGGACTAATTCGTCCCTAAAGTACTTGTACTCCTTTTATTTATTCATTCATTCCCATTCTCTAGTCAAAGCTTTGTTCACATCAGTTGGGGACCATTTTTATAGTCATAACAAAAATGGCTTATTTAAAATATTTTGCACATGAAGCACACAGTCAAGTGTGACAGCAGTGAAAAAATGTATATAAGCAATGAATGTGTTATCTGTTATGGATGACTCATTATCAAACATATGAGTCATAGTAAGTAAATGCTGACATGAAAATAAAACTGTAATTATATAAAATAATAGAAAAATCCAAAACGTGTTGTTGTACCTTTAAATTGCTTTTATCGGTGGCTTTACCCATATACCGCTCCCATCCTCTGAACTCTCTGACTTAGTATATATTGTCCCTAATTTGCATTTCCTATTTTGCTCTCCCAAGGATTGCAGTTATGCTTCTGGAAATTTTAGTGTCACCTATCCTGGCTTGAGAATGTAAGACAGGAAGTGGATTGGACGTTCCCATACTTGGTTGTTTTTATTATTATTATTATTATTTTTATTTTTTTAATCTTTTGATAATCTTGGCTCCATTTGACAGCATTTATTCTACAACTGTGCTTGTTTTTACTTCTGAGCTGTTGAGTTGTTAATTTCACAATCTCTACATTATACCAAAAACAAATGAAACAAGAGTCCAAACTGGCCATAATCTTTTATTATAAAATGTAAGCACTTTCAGTTTAAAAAACCTTCATCAGACAAACTTCACATAACCATGACAATCTTTAAATGTTAAAACATTTCTAAAAGCAACCAATTACTTTCTATACTTGACCACATAAAAGAGAAGGTCCAGTCCCTCAGTAAGTAACAAACTTCTTTAATAACAGGCAAGATTAGCGCTTTCATCTTGTGTACAAGACTTCATCAGATGCCCTCATTTAACATTTCATCCTATTTATATCATGCTTAATTACCTCTAATTAACATTTAAAGACAGTATAACAATTTAATTACGATTAAAGAAATGATGAATAAAAACACTTAAAAAAACATCCATAAACCCATAAAAATGTTGTTACACATTACCAAAACCCACCTAAAATTATATAATGTATAAATAAAGGTGGTGTTGTTAAATTTGTGAAGCTGTAAGCATTAATACAGGTTTAATAGTGAATTTTAGAGAGAGAGCACAAACTATTATGCAGACTGTATTTTTACCAACTCAATCTGACATTTTTATAGATTATTAATTTTTCGCAAGCTGCAGCAGTCATCAATCATGTAATAACCCCCCTTCCACCACAGGTTGGCGAAAGCATATGTACCAACAATCATAACCCCCAAAGTCACAATTGCTAAAGCTACTGACCAAATACACTATTTGAAATGTTTTACAGGGGGCAAGTCCGCAACACACTACTAAGTGGGGGGCCATCACAGCCCATCAATTAATATGTACCATATCCATCATTGCAGCAAGTGGAATGTGAAAATCCTAAGCACACATCTAGAATATTGGGATACAACCAAAAACACCGTCACACTCGGGAGAGGCAACTTCCCCTCATCTACCAATACCCGTAAATGTTGAGCAAGTGAATTCCTAAATTCGAATGTCCTGGAAAAAATCTTTGCTACACCAACTACAGGTAGCAACATTGTCGCAGGTTCATTATCAACAGGGGCGAACCTTGCTGTACAGGAATAGTCAATTCTTGCCTGGTCTAATTTGACCACACACCCTTGAACCTATGAACCTATCAACCGTATACATCTTGCTTCTTTTTCAACTCACTTATTCTTCACTATTACTATTGCGCTATATAGACCTTTCCACAAACATTGTACATACATACACACACTGACATACACACACATACATACACATTTATTACAGTAAGCACTTTGAAATTGCACACATGCTGATATACACACAAGTATGGGATACGTACATAAATGCCCATTAGTCAGCATACCCAAACAGAGGCAGTTAGAAAAAAAAAATCAAACATATTTCTTGACAGGCATATCTGGTAACATATTACATATGGTACTTGTGCTACAAGTACCATATATGTAAATATGTGTAGCTGTCTCTCTCTGGTTCTATTTCTCTCTGTCTAAATGTGGGTGGCGGTGCTCGGATAGAATAAAAAAAACATTTAGATGCTTTGAAGTTTAAACCTGTCCTTAAATTTTTGGGCACATTCAACCCTTTTTAAAGGGAAGACACAACTATCACCACCACATGAATCATAAAGGATCGGGTACCACAAAGCCATTTAGGAAGGTGAGAGAGGTCTATCATGACTAAATAGTCACCTTTAGACAGACAACAAAAGAGCCAAGATTACTCAAAATCAGACTGAATAGCAGAGAGAGACAATTATGAGGCCAAGCTGCCTCACAAAGGTTTGAATACCAGGATGTCAGTTAGAAGGGTGAGAGAAGTCTTTCATGTGTAAATACTCTACTGGAGACAGAACACTGTAAATAAAGGAGGAACATTTTGCTATTGTTCACTTCAAACCACTCAACACAGTAGGGGTTAAAGGAGAGCTAACATCTCTGGAAAGTCTTGCATTTGCATCTCAGTTAAATGATAATATGTAGAAAATGCTTGATAAGCTGCTTAATGGGTTTTGAAAAGTGCTTCACAGCAGGAAATTACAGCAAAGTCAATAGGATGCCTATGTGTCTGTAGACAGTGGCCTAGCAGGTGTCCATCACTGAAGCTTGAGACTAAATGGCATTTAAAATTCTTTAAATAATGATATGCATGAGAAAAGGTAAATCCCAGTAACAGCAGGGGTTGAAGGAGAGGTAACACCTCAGGAGAATCATTGAAATGCAGCTTAGGGATAAATGGTAATGTGTAGTAAATGCTTTCTAAGTAGAAAAAATGCTTTTTGAATAGTATTTCACAGCAAGTCCAAAAGATGCCTGTGTCTGCAGACTGTGACTCCTTTTATTACTCAAACCCTGCCGCAATACACCTAGCAAGCCACCTCCTACCTTTCTCATTCTATCTGCAGACAGCATCACCTTCCCCATATCTGTACTTATAAAGAGATCCTTGCAGGAATTATATGTCTTTTCCATGGGGCGTTTTGCCTTCAACATCACCCTAAACACAGGTGGAACTAATACTGACACCACAAACTCAGGGCCTATCGTCATCCTTACTCCTCCGCCTCATAATGTACTGTACAACGTAAAAATCAGCAATAAGTACAGCCTATTGCAACCTCTATTATAGGTATTTAACATGAATGTTCCAACAGGCTATATCCCTGAGGGCTGGAGAACAGCCGGCATGATGCCCATACAGAAGGATGGGGTCCAAACACGAACCACAGATATTACAGACCCATCAGTCTAAGCAGCCTTGCTTATAAAGCCATGGAATGTCTCATATCGGACATCACAAATCTACACTATGATAATCAATTAACATGAGCCACAACGATTTGGTTACGTTACCGGTAGGTTTTGCCTTCTTAGTCCTATAACTTCCTCGGTGAAAGCTTGAATACAACTGCTCAGATGGCTTAACTCATGCCAGACAAAGTAATTCAATTGACAACATACTTCCAACAAGTTGGACCAAAAACCCAGCTATCTGCAAGAGAAACTCTGCAGGCTTTGGGGTTCATGGCAACTTGCATTCTACTAATTCCATATGCAAGTCTGCATCTGAGGAAACTTCAATGGTACATAAAAACCTTATGGAGTCAACATTGTCACAGCCTGGAAACAATGATTCCTTTCATTCCCTGCTTGAAACAAGAGTTCCTTTGGTGGGCAGACGCATGTCACCAAAGCAAGGGACTGTCATTCATTCTACCCCATGCCACCCTAACATAAGATGCATCAGACTATGCTTGGGGGGCCCATCTGGCCGTGAGATGCATTCAGGGCAAATGGAGCCCAAACCAATTGCATCTACATATCAACCTAGAAACAAATGATAGCTGTACAGAATGCTCTGCCAGCCTTCAAGGACTTCCTTCATCCAGGACAACTACTGATAAAGACAGAAAAGAATACCATTATGTGGTACATAAGCAAGCAGGGGGTACCCACTCCTGCCCCCTTTGCAGACCAGCCATGGCCTTGTGGAACACAACCTTTACTTAACAAATTCATGTTCACGATCAATTCCTCCCAAGAAAGCCAAAAACTCTGGCAGACAACCAAAGCAGAAATCTTATGGACACGCACATATGGAAACTGGAACCCAAAGTCTTCATCATGTAAACACAAAAATGGTGAAGCCCAGACATACATCTATTTTCCTGTCCCCAAAACTTTCATTTAGAAAAATTCTGCAGAAGAACTCATCCCAAAAAAAGCATGGAAAGTGGATGCTCTATGCTTCAGCTGGAATAAACAGTGTATGCCTTTATCCCTCTGCCTCTACTCTCCAAGGTCTTACTATAAGTCAGACAGGAAAAACCAAAAATGATTATGATTGCTCAACTCGCCTTGCCAACAATGGTACCCATGTCTAAGGAATATGTCACACAATCGTCCGTGGTACTTGCCTCAAATAGCTCACCTACTGTCTCAGCAGAACTATCAAACTATGCACACTCAGCTCCAAACTCTGAATTTTGCAGCATGGCTAATCAACTAATTTCACCAATCACATGTCTCACTAAACCTGTGATGGATGTCATTTTGGAGTCCAGCAGGCCTAGTGTTATTGCAATCTTAAACTGATAAATGGAAGATATTTGGTGCTTGGAACCAAGCACAAGGAATAGACTCACCAAAGCACAATATTCCTCAGATTTTGCAATACTTAACTGAGGTGTTTCACAAGGGCCTATATTATTCTTCAATAAGAATCCATGCCTCTGCCATCTTGGATCATTACAAAACAGACCCTCCGCTCTTTTCTCATCCCCTGCTAAAGCAGTACCTCAGAGGGGCCAAAAATGTAAGGCCTTCCAGGAGAAAGCAGAATCCTGCATGGGAACTCAATTTGGTGCTGGAAAAACTCATCCTACCTCCATTTGAACCAGCAGCTACTGCAGATATAAAATATTTTTCTTGGAAGACTGTCTTTCTTTTGTCATTTACTTCGGCTACAAGGTTTTCAGAGCTACACGCTCCTTTGGCAGTCACTTCAGCTGGAAGTACTTCAAACTACAGGCTATCATGGCAGTGGAGCCTTTCATTATCTTTTAGCCCGACACGGTGGCCCTCAGGACCAATCCTTCTCTTACATGTTAACTCAATAGAGCTAAGTATATAATGTATTACACCCTCTAAATGTTTTCCAATGTTTAATACAAATCCTGATTTATTTCCTTGGTTACATGAAATTGTTTTTTTATGGCACTGCCAGGGGAGGATGGACATGGTCATCAAGGGGGATGTGGGTGGAGACAGCTGTGTCCTGCTCAGGTACCCAGCTGAAAAGGTGCTATGCTGCAGACATGGCCTGGAAATGTGCGTTAGGCTCACCAAGTACCAGAACAGTGGTACACTTCAGTGGGCATGCAGGTGTATCCAACCAGGGTGGTGGTACCCTGCACAGTGGGCATGCCAGTGTATGCACCCATGTGAGGAAGGCACTGTGAGCCTATGCAGTATCATTGATCTTTAGTTCCCCACGTAAAGTGTGGTGTTTGCCAATAAAAATACTATCATTCCAGGATGCCGATGAAAGAACAAAAAGACTCCCTATGGCTGCATGAATTACACACCACCATCACCACGGCAGCTATGAACACTGACCCAGATGAAAGCCCCAACCCTGATGAATACATGAGATCAGTCTAAGTGAGGATGGCTTTATGACTGGTAGACTTGGTGATTCAAAAGTAACCTCCTCATTATCAATACCTTATATAGTATACAAATGATATAATGTAAAGTGTTATGCTACAGATGACTTAATGGTTTACCTTGGTGGTACTGTGGGTGGATGGTGTACACTGATCTCCAATTGTATTTAGTGGGAGTAGAGTCAAGCCAAGGTTCAAATGTTTGAGATTGAAAAAGGTTAATTGTGAGGTGGTGCTCAGGCAAGACTTATGACAGGCAGTGGGTGGCACTGAAGAGTTATCGAATAGCTGGGCAACTACAGCAGAGATAGTGAGGGAGATGGCTAGAAAGGTAATGTGTAGTAAATGCTTTCTAAGCTGATAAATGTTTTTTTAATAGTATTTCACAGCAAGTCCAAAATCTGCCTGTGTCTGCAGACTGTGACTCCTCCTGTAACTCAAACCCTGGCGCAATACACCGGTCAATCTAGCTCCTACCTTTCTCATTCTATCTGCAGACAGCATCACCTTACCCATATCTGTACCTATAAAGAGATCCATGCAGGAATTATATGACTTTTCCATGGGGCGTTTTGCCTTCAACATCACCCTAAACAAACGTGGAAATACTGACACCACAAACTAGAGGCCTATCACCATCCTTCCTCCTCTGCCTCATAATATGCCGTACAACTTAAAAATCAGCAATAAGTACAGCTGATTGCGGCCTCTATTAAAGATATTTAACATCAATTTTTTAACAGGCTATATCCCTGTGGCCTGGAGAACAGTCAGCATGATGCCCATACATAAGGGAGGGCTTCCAAAACACGATCCACAGATATTACAGACCCATCAGTCTAAGCAGCCTTGCTTATAAAGCCATGGAAGGGATCATTTCTGACATCATAAATGTAGACATTGATAATCAATTAACTTGACCCACAACAATTTGGTAATGTTACAGTTAGGTTTTGCCTTCTTAGTCTTATAAATTCCTCGGTGCAAGCGTGAATACAACTACTCTGATGGCTTACCTCATGCCAGACAAAATAATTCAACTGACAACATACTTGAAACAAGTTGCACCAAAAAGCCTGCTATCTAAAAGACAAACTCTGCAGGCTTTGGGGTTCATGGCAACCAGCATACTACTAATTACATATGTGAGACTGCATATGAGGAAACTTTAACGGTACCTAAAAACATTATGGAGTCAACATTGTCACAGCCTGGAAACAATGATTACTCTCATTCCCTGCTTGCAGCAAGAGTTGCTTTGGTGGGCAGATGCATGTCACCAAAACAAGGCACTGAAATTCATTATACCCCCTGCCACCAAACCCTAACATAAGATGCATCAGACTATGCTTGGGAGGCCCATCCGCCCGGGAGATGCATTCAGGCAAATGGAGCACAAAACAATTGCATCTACATATCAACCTGAAATAAATGCTAGCTGTACAGAATGTTTTGACAGCCTTCAAGGAATTCCTTCATCCAGGACAACTACTGATAAAGACAGAAAACTCTTACATAAGCAAACAGGTGGTACCCGCTCCTGCCCCCTTTGCAGACTAGCCATGGCCTTGTGGAACACAGCCTTGACTTAACAAGTACATGTTCATGATCAATTGCTGCGAGGAAAGCAAAACACTCTGGCAGAAAACCTAAGCATAAATCTTATGGACACGCACAAATGGAAACTATATCCAATAATCTTCAGCATGTTAACACAGACATGGTGGAGCCTTCACATAGATTGATTTTCCTCTCCCCAAAACTATCATTTGGAAAAATTCTGCACAAGAACTCATCACCAGAAAGCATGGAAAGTGGACGCTCTATCCTTCATCTGGAAAAAACAGTCTATGCCTTTGCAGTTAGGCAATGCAGGGTGAGAGAATCAAACCTTGAAACTCTGGATCACAATTGTGTGTGCGCACACACACACAATTTTATTAATTAAATGTGTTTGGAACAAGCAATACAAAATCAAAAATCCTACTAGCTATGGCAGTATGTTCAACATTATACTGACAAACATGGGATCTTTCTGTAGCACAGCGATGGTTATATAGATCACGATGCCATTATTTTTAGTCTAAGAGTAAAAACAAAATCCGACATCATTATCCCACCTACATTTTCTCAGTGAAAACTGGGATGCAACACTAACAAACTCCTAGCTTACTACCAATCGGATAAGTGTTCCGACACCATGCTAATACAGTTTCAGTATAAGCTGCCTATCAAATCCCAACAGAAGATGGCACTGAATACATGACATGCTCGAAGACTGTGACAACAGATAGTAATTTATTCCTTAAACTATACAGATAGAGTCACGTATAAACCATCTGTGACCGCTGCCAGGGCCAGCTGTCAGTACAGACTCCTGACAAGTACAGTTAATTATTAAAATATAACCAGTCATGAGGAGAAAGGAATCTAGAGCCACCAAGGGCTTGGAACACAAGAAAAAAACACTACACATAATTTCTGGTACGAATATTCTGCGTTACTTCAAAACACTTGCCATACTGACATTAACTCCTAAAAAAAAACAGACTTCTCATGTGCACAGTGCAAAAGCCGAGTAATCAGTGTTTCTGTAATAAAATAAGCAAGACGTGTATTCAGAAGGGAGAAAACTAATAATTATTTGCCACTAGTGTCCTTGTTTTAATAAACTTGAATTTTTTATGAAACAGAAGAACTGTTTTGCCACTGACTATCCAATAGCAATTTACAGTTTGGATATCCAGGAGCAAATTACAGCTTTTGAAAATAATTTAGAACAGTGCTGCTTACCACTGACTGCAAGCTGATTACAGTCTGAACTTCTCAAGAATATTGTCTACTATTCCTTGCCTTATCAACTCTGGTGTGCCACTTATATGAAAAATATCCTACAATTCCTTAGTTTCAACACCAGGCTGGAGAGAAAAGGCAATAATTTCAGGATCTGATATGTGACTTCTGGGTTATCCCTGAAGTTGGATCCAATGGTCATACCCAGATAATAAAGAAATCTACTCTGTCCTTATATAATGAATGGGACACAGTCCCTGTATTTTACTTATTTTAAACTTTTGATTGGGTAAGTGGTCTGGTCTAGTAACCCATTAGAGCCATGACCCAGACCAAAGGTGGCAATAAAAGTAGTAGCATGATTTGAAAAATAAGTGCATTTATATAATAAATACCATGTGAAATGAGACATTTTTAAAAGACAAAGGGTCAAATTTGTAAATGTACCACAAGGTGTACAAGTCACCATTTACGTTCTGTATTCAGCATGCATCTTTACACAGTGCTGCTTGGTCCTCCAAAATGAAGATGTCCAGCACCATGAAGAGCTGGCCTCACACATTTGCTGAATGCTGGTGTGTGAGTCTGGGGGAGAGACGCATTTGCTAATTAGCTATGTGATCCATCAGAGGAAGTTCACCCAGGAAGCCATCTACATGGCCAAGTGATTCAAGAAAGTGCTCAGCCGTGTAGATCGGCATGGCCATTCCCAACAGGTCATTCTAGAGAACATGGTAGAAAGGCTGTGTTCAACTGCTGAACACAAACAGGATGGAGGGCAACTACTACACAACATGGCTTAATGCAAAAGTGCCATTAAAACAGAGATCTGGGGGTTGAGAGAACCACCAAACACCAGGAATATAGTTTAAAATGTACCATACTCGCACCACCATTACTATGGGGACTGGGGGGGGGTGGTAGGATACACACTGTACATCAGTGCTACTACAGGGATAGGGGGATACACTAAACAGAAGGGAATAGTGTCATGTTGGCTGTTGGCTGTTGGTGAAGCACCCACCAAGAGGAGAAAACGCTGAGAGAAGAAAGGAGCCACTTTTGAGACTTTAAGTATTTTTCCTCTGTATATTTGCTAAGTTTTTCTGCATAGCCGCCTATTTTGAGCATTTTCTGGCTTGTTAAATTTGATTTCTGCATTAGTAACTGTATTTAGAGCACAACCTAGAGCTGTTTACTGAATTTCCTGTTTGCACTTATTTTTAAAATCGTTTTTTTCTCAAAACTTGCATTCTATCTGTCTTTGGCCTAGCACTCTTGTGTGGGGTCATTTACTGCACTGTTATAACTTGTTGATACTTGGTAACCTCTGCTATCTCTGAAAAAACAAAAAAACATAAAAATCTTGCTTTTTTCCCACTTTTCTGAGATTTAAAAAAGTTCAGTTACAGGCTTGCTGTTCTTGAACTGTTTGTAAGTTTCTGTGAGGCCATTTTTTTGCTTGGGCTAAAGGAAAGTCTTTCTGTTGATCAGTGGCAGTGAAAAACATTGAGCAGCCTGCCTGCCCCTGTGGGAGTGGTTACTGACTTGAAACTGTAGTTTTATTGGCCATTTTGGGTCAATTCCAAAACTCCTTCATCTTCCTCTCTTAAAACCCTCTTTTGTGCGGTTTTGCGCGTTTTTGAGCATAGCGCAACAATGGGCAGCGCCGCCTAATTGGGTTTAAACTATTCCTGGCTCCACAAAGTCTGCTCTTCACTTTTCCCTTAGAACTGCTCTATCTCTCAATTTAAACACCATATTCTCATTCTAAGGCCCTTCACTGGTCCAATTAAGTAATCCTACAAGTTAGCACTATTAAACCATAAGCACTACTTACTCTTATACTCTCTACGATTACTCTGTCCTCTATTGGTCCATCTTAAATTCAGTTTCCCTGTTACTCTAGCATGTCCAAAGGTCAGTCAATGGTTTCCTCTCCAGTCCAGCTGGTGAATGTGGGAAATTTGAGGCAATGTTACAACTGTCTCATGTACACGGACAACCCTCTCCTCCTCCAAACAGGTTCAAATATATGTGAGAGATGCAACTATTTAGCCAAACTGGAGGCTGAGCGCTCTCATCTCAAAACTGGTGTAACCAGTCAGGAGGAGAAGGTAACCTCACACAACACAATTCCAGTATCACATAGTCCCACCACATCAGCGTACCAAACACATAAATACACAAAAACATACTCGGAGGCTCTAAATAAAAATCTACCTAAGCAACAGAGACCTCCAAAGCAGACATCCAAGCAAACGCTACCTCAAAACAAAACACACACAACACATAACCCACAAAGTCAGTGTGCCAAGCAGCCACAGCCCTTAAGGCTGAATAACACACCTGATACTCTTGTTATAGGTGACTCTATTGTCAGACACACTGGCGTCCTGCTCACCAGGCTGAATAAAGAGAAGGTCACGGTGAGCTGCCTGTCGGGTGCTAGGATCCGACACATAATGCAAGCACTCAGGTCACTCCAAAGCAAATACAAATATGACTCAGTCATTGTACATGCTGGTGTGAATGACCTGAGACGTACCTCCCTGGACTACATGAAAAGAGACATAGAGGAGCTCTCTAATCATGTAGCCCAGGCTGGTATGACCCTGACCTTGAGCAGCATCTTACCCTCACCTAGAATGATGCCACAGTACAAAGACAAAATGATCGATTTTAACAATTGGCTAAAATGTTGGTGTCATTCAAAGGGGATCCAGTGTCTGTCAGCCTGGGATGACATGCTCGACAAGCCACGTTGCTTCGCTAGGGATGGCTTGCACCTGTCACCACTGGGCTTTCGGATATTGGCAAAGGCTCTTGCCACCCCAATAGTGCCTTTTTAGGCAAGGCTCAAAAGTCAAACCCACCCCCATAGACAGCACAAGGAACAAGAAACTAAGGGTAATACTGCTAAACGCCAGAAGTCTTAACCTCAAGATGCACACACTCAAAGCTCTCCTCAGTATGGAGAACATCGATATCTGTGCAGTGACAGAAACCTGGTTCAAGGCTCCAGAGAGCACCCCAGCACTACCAGACTATACCTCGTATCATGCTTTTCGGCCTCAAAACCTGGACCGAACCACAAAAGGAGGGGGAGTTTCCATATTTATCAAGGATATCCACACCTCCAGGTTAATGGCATTGCACGAAGTATCGGAGACCATCCATGTGCAACTAACAGTGGGCAAGACTGCTTTTCAGTTTATAGCATCCTACAGACCACCCTCTCAAAGTCAGGAATCCCTTTCGGCTTTCCTGAAAACATTGGAGAACATGAAGATCTCTCCGAACACCATTATATTGGGCAACTTAAACTACCCAAACATTGACTGGGAGCACTAATCAAGCCCCAGCACCTTAGCACAAAGATTCCTGGAAATTATAAACTCAAATGCTATGGAACAACTTGTCACAACTCCCACAAGAGGGGACAACATACCAGACCTGATCATTACCAACATGGGGACTCTATGCTCCACACCAGAAGTATATCCCTCATTGGTAAGATCAGACCATAAATTAATTTTACTGGATGTCCACATCCCGACCCCACCCCCAGCCCAGAAAACCTCAGATGCTCATAAGCCAGTACTTATTATACAGCACAAACTTCTTCTTCTTGTAACATTTGTTAATGTCTGGTATGCACTTCACAGATAAAGATTCTAGTTGTCTACTGATGTACTATGTTCTTCATCTGTAAATATGTTGTAATTGCTATGTAAATTGTTAATCACTATGTAATCCTATGTATATACTGTATTTTAACTGTGGAGCTTTTCTCCCCAGGCCTCCGCTGAAAATGGACTTACGTCCAGTCGGACACCCCCGATCAACAAATTAAAATAAATAAATAAATAAATAAATAAATAAATGCAGATGATGTGGCAGTACAGGCAGACTCTGATCTAGAACTTCAGCAAAGGATAGGAGAATGGAATGCAAATCTGAAGGCACATGGGATGAAACTAAGCACAGATAAGACAGTGGTAATGGCAGCAGATTGGGGAAATCAGAAGAAGCTGAGAATAGAGATAGATGGGAAGATAGTGGAACAAGTAAACAGCTTCAAGTATCTGGGAGGGGTGGTCGAGGAGAAGGGTAGTCTGAATGAAGAGGTCAAATCAGAGGGGCTGCAGCCAACTGGCATAGAGTATCAGGTGTAGTATATGACAGAAGAATGCCAAAGAAGCTGAAAAGTAAGGTGTACAAGACAGTGGTGCAACCAGTACTACTGTATGGTACAGAAACCTGGGCAGTAAAGGCAGAACAGTTGAAGAAGCTAGAGGTTATGGAAATGAAGTGCCTGAGAAAGGTGGTAGGATGCCCACTGCGGGACAGGCGAAGAAATGAGGACATAAGAGCAGAAGGCAAAGTAGCTCCGATTGCCGAAAACATCAAAGAGAACAGATTACAATGGGATGGGCACATGTGTAGAAAAGCAGAAGACAATCTGGTGAGGGAGGTTTGGGACAGACAGGAAGAAGGTAAGAGGAAGCGAGGGCGTCCAGCAAAGAGGTGGATGGATTGTGTGAAAGAAGATCTGCGACAGTCAGGCATGAGTGCTGAAGAAGGTAGGAGAGTGACAGTGAATCGAGAGAGTTGGCGACAGTTAATACGATACCCCGACCCCATGTAAATGGGGAAAAGGGGGATGATGATGATTATATATATATACACACACACACACAAATAGGTTGAAAGGGAAAGATCACTAGAGGGGTAGTATTAGGTTGAAAGAATCAATAAAAGGAAAGAAAAATCACTAGTGGGGTAGTTTTAAAGCGGTGAGGGGTTTAGAATAATAGTTAAGGTTAGTGAGATTTCTAGTAAGATAAGAGTTATTTAAAATAACGTATAGATCAAAAAGAGTTTCCTGCTGGTTTTGATGGGTAAAGATTGGGGTAAGCTACAGGAAGACATGGTTAATGTTGACATGAAAAAAAAAATGTAAAGACAAAAGTTAAGACAAATGTGTTGTGGTGATCCGGTGTGTTAGGAAATACTGGACATAAAGGGCAGCTGTGTAGGGAGTTAATAAGCAGCATGTTCAGAAATGTACTTTTGAAGGGAGAAGGCTTATAATGTGTCGGCTCTGTAATTAGTTCAAACAATCCTCGTTAAAGTCTGTCCCTGACAAGCATAAAATCAGTTTAACTGATCTAGGCTAACAGGGATTCAAAGATATTATTAAAAGTACTTAGAGATGCAAGACGGGAAATACATGCAGAGACACTCTAACTGTCCTTAATGAATAAATTGAGTCTACCGCCAAGTTAGACCTAGCCGGCCTTAGGCATAGGCCAACTAGGTGGCCGCCTAGGGTGCAGCTTTAGCAGGGGCACTTTTCCAGTATTTCTTTGGTGTAGGTAGACCAGGATGGGGGCACTGGGTGGTGTGGTGGGGGTATTGTGGTGCCCTTTTGCCTAGGGCACCAGTTGATCTAAAGCCACTCCTGGATACCATATATTCATCCATCCCCAAGAAACCCATAAATTAACCTACTCCTAAGCAAGTTTTGTTGAGATCCACACATGGAAGACACCGGGCAATACATCTAAACTGTTACTCCAAGAATCCTGGTAATACTTCAAAGAGTTGCAAAAACTGCCTAGTGCCTTCTTTTACAAAATCTTCATTGAATTACTTGTGGTAATTCTTTGCAGATGTACTTCTCCATTTGTACATAAGTATATTTCACAAAGCACTCACTTGGCTGCTGTAGTGTACCTGATATGAATGTGAATTTCCAAGTATGTTTAAATAAAAAGTTGCCAGCTTGTGCCATTCACTCATCCTGTTTCACTATGAATACCATCTCCCATGCAAAGAGGCCATTAGCCTAATGGGAGTTAACTCGATCAATAAAGTATTAGTACAAAAATAAATAAAAATATTTTTCTATGTATACCAGGCTACAGTGATACAATAGCTAAGTCATCTACTTTCCCCATGCATACGGCACCATGTTCATCCTATGGCTACTGCAATAATCTTCATATACTCTCCAGCCACTGCTGAACGTAAACAGGTAGAGTGGGCAAGCAGGGAAAAGCTCTTGTACAGTACTGACAATTTTAGAACCAGGCAGAGTTCTACCAAAATGTAGAGTTAATAACAATTCTCCTGAAGTAACCAAAACTATCAATACACCACAAACATTTGTGAAATGCCAGCTGCCGACAGCTCCATGAGCCATCAGCAAGTAACAAAATCTAAGAAATAAAAAAAAAATACATAAATAAAAAAATAACTCCACAGTAATAAGCCGCTCGACATACTGTAAGCAATCAGCTTACTACAGCTCGAGATATAAAGCCCTCTGCTCTGCCAGCAGCTCCATGAGCCATCAGCAAGTAACAAACATCCATGAGACAAAAAGATGAAAACTCCAAATAAGCATACAAGATTATCACAGTTTCCAATGGCTAAAAATGTTAATCTACTCTTTTAAATGTGCAAAGCTGCACTTGTTTGTGGAAATAACTTTGTTAGGACAAGCACAAAGGAGTGCAGGGGGCATACAGCTGTTTCTAGACTTGGCAATATGGCTTTGATAACAATGCATCGATCCAAAAAAAAAATGAATATTAATGAAGCGTTTCCTGTCTCTGGCAGCCTAACCAGATACACACAAACACATTCTGCTTAAACACACTCATTCTCAAATTCAGTCACTCATGCATCGGAAACAAACTCTCACATACACAGCCTTTCCTGCATTCATAACCTTACATCCTGCATTCACGAGTGCACTCTTCTATTCCATTCACGCAAACACAATTCCATGCATTCACACAGGCATACATGCACAAACTTTACATTTTATCATATATTGCTCGCTCTTGTTCAGGAACAACGCTTCTGAATTAAAAAACGCAAACATACTGCTTGCACGGCCACATTCATGCACATGCATGCAGGCATATAACCAAACACACTCTACAACCATACACACACACAGATATGCACTTGTTTCTTTTTTACGTCTGTGAGGATTCCACAACCATATACCGGTGGGCAAAAGCTGAACAGAAGACAGGAAAGGCAATACGATTTAGAAAAAAATAAATAAATAATAATTGCTGAAATGGCTTCATTTTTTTGTTAATGCAGAGGAGTGAGGGCACATTACACTGTGAGAAGGCATAGTCGCTATGTGCCAGGCAACTTAAAAAACAATGTAGAGGATTGAGGCCACACTATGGGAAAGCATACTGGCTATGTGTGACGCGAGGGAAAGGAAGTACACTTGGCAATATGGCTTTGGTAACAATGCTTCGATCTAAAAAAAATGAATAGTAATGAAGTGTTTCCTGTCTCTGGCAGCCTAACCAGATACACACATACACACAAACACATTCTGCTTACACACACTCATTCTCAAATTCAGTCACTCATGAATCGGAAACAAACTCTCACATACACAGCCTTTCCTGCATTCAATCCTGCATTCACGAGTGCACTCTTCTATTCCATTCACACAAACACATAATTCCATGCATTCACACAGACATACACGGAGCTTACACACACTCATTCTCAAATTCAGTCGCTCATGCATCGGAAACAAACTCTCACATACACAGCCTTTCCAGCATTCAATCCTGCATTCACAAGTGCACTCTTCTATTCCATTCACGCAAACACATAATTCCATGCATTCACACAGACATACACGGAGCTTACACACACTCATTCTCAAATTCAGTCACTCATGCATCGGAAACAAACTCTCACATACACAGCCTTTCCAGTATTCAATCCTGCATTCACAAGTGCACTCTTCTATTCCATTCACGCAAACACATAATTCCATGCATTCACACAGACATACACGGAGCTTACACACACTCATTCTCAAATTCAGTCACTCATGCATCGGAAACAAACTCTCACATACACAGCCTTTCCTGCATTCAATCCTGCATTCACGAGTGCACTCTTCTATTCCATTCACGCAAACACATAATTCCATGCATTCACACAGACATACACGGAGCTTACACACACTCATTCTCAAATTCAGTCGCTCATGCATCGGAAACAAACTCTCACATACACAGCCTTTCCAGCATTCAATCCTGCATTCACAAGTGCACTCTTCTATTCCATTCACACAAACACATAATTCCATGCATTCACACAGACATACACGGAGCTTACACACACTCATTCTCAAATTCAGTCACTCATGCATCGGAAACAAACTCTCACATACACAGCCTTTCCAGTATTCAATCCTGCATTCACAAGTGCACTCTTCTATTCCATTCACGCAAACACATAATTCCATGCATTCACACAGACATACACGGAGCTTACACACACTCATTCTCAAATTCAGTCACTCATGCATCGGAAACAAACTCTCACATACACAGCCTTTCCTGCATTCAATCCTGCATTCACGAGTGCACTCTTCTATTCCATTCACGCAAACACATAATTCCATGCATTCACACAGACATACACGGAGCTTACACACACTCATTCTCAAATTCAGTCACTCATGCATCGGAAACAAACTCTCACATACACAGCCTTTCCAGCATTCAATCCTGCATTCACGAGTGCACTCTTCTATTCCATTCACGCAAACACATAATTCCATGCATTCACACAGACATACACGGAGCTTACACACACTCATTCTCAAATTCAGTCACTCATGCATCGGAAACAAACTCTCACATACACAGCCTTTCCAGCATTCAATCCTGCATTCACAAGTGCACTCTTCTATTCCATTCACGCAAACACATAATTCCATGCATTCACACAGACATACACGGCACTTACACACACTCATTCTCAAATTCAGTCACTCATGCATCGGAAACAAACTCTCACATACACAGCCTTTCCTGCATTCAATCCTGCATTCACGAGTGCACTCTTCTATTCCATTCACGCAAACACATAATTCCATGCATTCACACAGACATACACGGAGCTTACACACACTCATTCTCAAATTCAGTCACTCATGCATCGGAAACAAACTCTCACATACACAGCCTTTCCAGCATTCAATCCTGCATTCACGAGTGCACTCTTCTGTTCCATTCACGCAAACACATAATTCCATGCATTCACACAGACATACACGGAGCTTACACACACTCATTCTCAAATTCAGTCACTCATGCATCGGAAACAAACTCTCACATACACAGCCTTTCCAGCATTCAATCCTGCATTCACAAGTGCACTCTTCTATTCCATTCACGCAAACACATAATTCCATGCATTCACACAAACATACACGGCACTTACACACACTCATTCTCAAATTCAGTCACTCATGCATCGGAAACAAACTCTCACATACACAGTCTTTCCTGCATTCAATCCTGCATTCACGAGTGCACTCTTCTATTCCATTCACGCAAACACATAATTCCATGCATTCACACAGACATACACGGAGCTTACACACACTCATTCTCAAATTCAGTCGCTCATGCATCGGAAACAAACTCTCACATACACAGCCTTTCCAGCATTCAATCCTGCATTCATTCACAAGTGCACTCTTCTACTCCATTCACGCAAACACATAATTCCATGCATTCACACAGACATACACGGAGCTTACACACACTCATTCTCAAATTCAGTCACTCATGCATCGGAAACAAACTCTCACATGCACAGCCTTTCCAGCATTCAATCCTGCATTCACAAGTGCACTCTTCTATTCCATTCACGCAAACACATAATTCCATGCATTCACACAGACATACACGGCGCTTACACACACTCATTCTCAAATTCAGTCACTCATGCATCGGAAACAAACTCTCACATACACAGCCGTTCCTGCATTCAATCCTGCATTCACGAGTGCACTCTTCTATTCCATTCACGCAAACACATAATTCCATGCATTCACACAGACATACACGGAGCTTACACACACTCATTCTCAAATTCAGTCACTCATGCATCAGAAACAAACTCTCACATACACAGCCTTTCCAGCATTCAATCCTGCATTCACGAGTGCACTCTTCTATTCCATTCATGCAAACACATAATTCCATGCATTCACACAGACATACACGGAGCTTACACACACTCATTCTCAAATTCAGTCACTCATGCATCGGAAACAAACTCTCACATACACAGCCTTTCCAGCATTCAATCCTGCATTCACGAGTGCACTCTTCTATTCCATTCACGCAAACACATAATTCCATGCATTCACACAGACATACACGGACAAAGTTTACATTTTATCATATATTGCGAGACAACTAAAAAAACAATGTAGAGGATTGAGGGCTCTATTCTAAGGCACATTATACTATGGGAATGCATACTGGCTATGTGTGATGCGAGGGAAAGAAAGTAACGTTACAGTAGCATACAGAGATTTTTAGGAGACCGATATACAGCATGGATTTCACAACGAAGGGCAATGTAAGGGAAACAACAGAGAAATAAATGAATGTTTTTGCGGCAGAAATTTCTATGCATTATAAATAATTATGGGAACTTACCGAAAAATCTGTAAAAGGAGAACGTTCGCAAGGGACTTGGCTTGCAGTTTTGCTAGAGAGAAACCTTGATCCGATGTTGTTTTTACTCCGGACTGAAACAGTCGATGGAATAGAGTTCCACAACCAGTTACACTGTAATTTTATACTAACTGATAGGGGCTGACTTGGATAATGGTGATGTCACAGTGTGGGAGGATCAGCTAGAGAGGGAACTACTGGTTTGACTATGTCGAAGGTACGTCAGCAAGGTGGAGACCAATTAGACTAGAAAGAATGCGATAGCAAAGAATGGGGGCTGGGCTTTCCTGCCCTACGCTTGGGAAAAGCAGAAATGTACAAGTGACAAACTTCTTCGTGCATTTTGGTAATTGCTGAGGGCTGGGATCAGTTTATAGGGAATGAAGAAGACTTGTGGTTGAGTGAAATTGTGACTGAGCCCGGAGTGTTCCTTTAAACATGTGTAGTTACTTTTCTCCTCTTCACCAGAACTTTTGTAAAGCATCCCCAGGTTAAGATTCCTGAGGTAAAGTTTGAAATCCACTAGGGTGTTGGCTAAATCCCCATAACTAGTGGACACAAATTTAAACCCTTTGGAAAAAATATTGAAGTGTTCCTTTTTAAGTATAAGAGATGTGTAGTTAAAGATTTTAAATCCATTGTATTCAACCACAATTCCCTCCGTATCTACCTCTGGTGCTATTTCACTTTCTTTCCTACTTACTTCCAACGCTGGTTCTCCCCATATACCATATGTTGGCAATGTTGCCCCAAGTCCATGTTGTGTCAGGTCTTGTTGGCCAGTCTCTCTGATCTTCTCACTGTAAAAAAAAATGTCCATTTTGTTCAGAGAAGGAATCTAACTCATCCATTCCCCTGTGTGGTATAGGACCAGTTCTTTCCACCCTTGGGTGTTCATTTGTCTCTTCCCCTATGGGATTAAACACATTCCCGTTGCTTGCTTTTAATGTTGTTTTCATTTCTATATGGCCCTGTATATACATTTCCCTCTGCATATTGATTCGTATTTCTGGCCAACTTTTTTGTTTTTTCAAGAATATGTCACTAATTCTTTTGTTGACCCTAAATAAAACTATTTTATACAAATGTTCATATTCAGTATATAACAAATCCATCAGAATGTCACAATTCAGTTTTCCCACCTGGCTTTTCAAACTACTTAAAGCTACTTCATTATATTTAATGAATTAACTAATGAGTCCTAACCCACATTCATCAAAAAAACAGTGAAAATCATTAATAGCTTCTTCAGAGTATATTGACCCAAAAGGATATTTATACATTCTAAGCCCCTGTGGGACTATACCCAAGTTATGACAACATTGCAAGTATCTGTTGCCAATTTGAATACATTTCAATTTAAATAACTTTTTTTCAAACATGTATATCATATCCTTGAGCACTGGTACTTCATCGTTCATACTGGCAACATATTCATTTGTATTTAAATTCCCCCTTACAGCAAAGTCAAAGTTCTTGGTCAAAATTTCATTAAAAGACACCGGTTCAATATTGTTAGACCTAGTAACATCAGTTCGTACAGTCTTATTAGTTGTATTATTTGCATTGTTAACAGTACCTTTGTCACACCGAGTAGGTACTTGACCAAAATTTTCGGTAATAACGTTACCACCGGATGGTAATACTTCCCGTTCACTATGGACTGGTTCATCACTCACAGTCCATTGTGGAAGTGTAGTCTTTCCACCACCATAACCCGCTGAAAGTAAACGTGGAGACGACGTAATCGGCGCTTCAGCAGTTCATACGAAAACAGGTGAAACCAAACTTGAATTGACAGCTCCACCCTTCCTTCTGACTGAACATTTTAATAAGCCGAGTGAGATTGCCCTTTAACACCGATACTTCCTCTCTTACTCTTCGCAACTCTTTCTGGGTTTGCCCAACACTGTCTAACCCAAACAAAAATATCTTCTTCCTCAATCAATGTGGAATCTCCAGACCGAATTTCCATGGCTATGTCAACAGTACAAAGTTGCATTCACTATTTATTAACCGCACCAAACTCTAGGCACTCGGACCACTATCAAGAAACAGCCAAAAAATCCATGATATAACTGTAAAAGACTCAACCACATAAAAGAGAAGGTCCAGTCCCTCAGTAAGTAACAAACTTCTTTAATAACAGGCAAGATTAAAATTAAAATGATATAAATAGGATGAAATGTTAAATGGGGGCATCTGATGAAGTCTTGTACACAAGACGAAAGCGCTAATCTTGCCTGTTATTAAAGAAGTTTGTTACTTACTGAGGGACTGGACCTTCTCTTTTATGTGGTTGAGTCTTTTACAATTATATTGTGGATTATTTGGCTGGTACTTTCTATACTTGCCCCACCTTTTCTTTAAGGCTGGTTTTAAAGGTACAGAACAATTTAACCCAGGTGGGTTATCAGCAGCCAACTGTATGATCCATCTTAACTCTGCATACTCTGTATCACTGACAATGACACCCCCCCTTTTTTCATCTGTGCAACATGCAGAACCATAAAAACAAAAGTATGATCTGGAAAGCTAGAAACATGCTGGTACAATGCATTATGTTTATCCTGCTGTCTAATACATGACAAATGGTACAGTATTCTTGTTTTTAACTTACAGTTAGTTTTTCCAACATAAAAACTCAGACATGACTTGCAGCATCCCAAGTAAACCACATTCTCTGTATGGCAATCTGCATAAAACTCAAATGTGTATTTTTTGTTTGTAACATTATGTATAAAATAATTTAAACCATTCACATTTGAACATGCTTTGCAATGCCTACAGGGAAAAGTCCCTGTTCTCATGTGTGCTGAGGAAAGACTGTTAGATTTCTTCTTATTTTTTAACCCAGGTTCTATGCATAACGTCTTTTATATTACTATTTTGTTTGAAGGTAAATCTAGGTTTCTCATCTAAAATATCCTTCAAGTGATTGTCACTTGTTATTATCTTCCAGTTTTCCTTAATAATATCACATATCCCATACACATTGTTACTATAACATAGCATTACCTTGGGTTTTTTGTCATACATATTAGATGGCTTCAACTTAGCTCCCTGCCATTCTTTATTATCAGAAAACCATGGTCTAGCCCTGGCTTCCCTGTTAGATATTATACTGTTCTTAGTTTTTTCTAAATTTTCCTTTGAATACCCCTTTTCCTTAAGATGTTCTTTTAACACATCTATTTCTTTGTGAAATGCATTATTGTCAGTGCAGAGACGAGAAACTCTATATCCTTGCCCTTGCATAATATTATGAAAATTATGCCTAGGATACATACTATGTGCATTCAAATAATGATTTCTCCAGCATTGTTTCCTATGCAAGGTGGTGTCTATCTTACCAGTTACATTTTTATTTAATGTGACATCTAAAATGCAATGATCTCATTGCTGTGCTCTACTGAGAACCTAAGAAAATCTGTAGTTTTCTCCAGGTAATCAGCAAAGTTTAACAGTTCATCACTGCCTTGTGCCCACAACAAAAAAAATATCATCAACAAATCCTTTTTTGTAGTAAGGCCATAAGTGCTGAATTGTATTCAGGGGTTACAGAAGCAGGATGTGGTTATTTAGGTATTTTTTACATGTGTATGTGCAATGGAAACTGGGAGTGAAGCATAATTTATATCATATAGCACTTTAGAATTTAACCATTTCTATGCTGATTGCATGTGGAATCAAGACTGTATGTCTTATCTTATTCTCTATCATATAATCTTGATGCTTTTGAGGCACAATGGGGAGGGGTTGGGGATTCCCTGACTCTAGGTTAGTACTAAGCAGGTTTTAATATCTGAGGTATATGATACACTTTACTGCCACTTGGAAGTTGTTTTTAAAGACTTTAAGCCTTTGCATTCTGATGTTTCAGAAGAAAATTTCTGGGATACCTTCATGTATGCTGTTATTTTTTTCCCTATGGCTTCTTGTGCAGCACTGGTCTGTTGTATTTCCCACTGTTGGTGATGCATTGTTTGTGTTCTGATGCTATGATAAATGTATCTACTGTTTTTTGAAGTCAGAGCTCTTTCTCTGAACATCTTGGTTGCTGCAGTGGTATTAGATGTGGCAGTCAGAGTGTACACTGGTGTAGTTCTGGAGCCTGGGATGTTGATTTTAGCAGAAAACATTTACGATGATGATTTTTTTTTTTTTTTTTTTCATTGACCAGTGGACTATTATCGATAAGTACATTGATATATTTATAGGTGTCCACTGCTACATTCTGACATTTTGCATTATGCCCAGTTTCCATTTGGGTTTTTATTTTCAACTTGTGCTCAGTAGAACACAGTATGGTCTATAATACTTCTTTACTGGGATGTCATTACATCAGAAGTGAAACTCCTACATATTGCATAAAGAAATGTTATTTGCAATATGTCATAAGCAATATGCCAAATGTTTGAGCATCTAACAGAGGTAGGGTCAAATTCAGTGAAATGCAACATTGAAACCTCTAAGGGTAGAATACAAGTCTTATTTTTTTGAATCAACAATCTTGTTATTGACTGAAAGTTCCATAAAGGGGAAATGAGATATGGCCTTTTATGTATAGGTGCTGGATCGGTACATTTAGAGGTGTTCACTGATGTATTCCGCAATTTGCATTATACATATTTTCCATTGGGATCATTGTTTACAAACTGTACTCAGTAAGCAGAACAAGAAATTACTTAGATTACTTCATTTTTAGCTGACATTAAATCAGAAATAAAAATCCTATATAATTTATCAGAATTTTTTTTTTAATTCCCAGCATGCTATAGCTAATAAAGCCAAATGTTTGTTGGGAGGGTGGCTTAATGGCTAAGGTGTTTGCCTTACAAACACAAGGTGCAACATTTGAGTCTCACAAGGCTATTGGCTAAGCTTAAGATGGCTTGCAAGGGCAGTTAGCTTAGTACTATGAACCTAAACTATGAATAGTTAATAAGACGTGGTCAAATTCGATGTAGTATAGCACTAAACTCCCTAAGGTTCAAGTATGATTCTTAAGTATTTTTATAACAAATGATCCCTTTGTTATAGCCTGAAAGCATCAAAATTTAACCTAAGATAAGGATTAAAACATGTTTCACTTGTAGACACTTCATCAAGATATGTATAGGTGTTCAGTGTTGTACTCCGACATAGCAGAAGCTGAAAATAAAAGTCTCAATGGAAATCATGTGTAATTCACTCCAAGTGCTGAACGTGATAATTGACTATAATACTTATTTACTGAGTTGCCATTAGATAGGAACTAAAGAGGTAGAATAGAATTCTTATGAGATTTTTGTTGCTAATTATCTTGTTTTTCCCTAGAGGTATTATAATGGGATCAGGGAATCTGAAAGGGTAACTGAGTATGCAGTTTAATAGATAGGTGCTACATCTACATGTTTATAAGTGTTCAGTGCTACAGTCCGACAGTTTGCATTATACAGAGTTTTCACTGGGATTATTATTCTGAACTACTGCTCAAAATGCAGAAAACTGTAATGACCTAGAATATATATTTACTGAGTTGTTATTAGATCAGATGTAAAAAATCTATATATTTTACCAAATTAATTTTTTTTTCATCTGCAATATGCTATAGCCAACATGCTAAATGTTCAAGCAACTAATGGGAGGAGGGTGAAAGTCAACGTAATAGTGTACTGAAGCTTTAAGCTTCTAAAAGGAATCTTGTCTGGATTTTATATCTGGTGACTTCCTTGTTATTGCCTGCAAGTTTCTTAGTGAAATATGAAAGGGAGGCTGAAATAGGCATCTGTATATTTATGAATGTCAGCTGCTGCTGCCAGATTTTTTACAGTATACCAACTTTCCATTGGGATTGCTGTTTTCAACTTCTCCTTAACGTTCAGAAAATAGCAACAGCCTGAAATACTTGTTTACTGAGTTGGCCTTAGACTAGAAGTGAAAATACTATGTCACCATTTTTTATTTATTCATTTAGTTACAGTATGTCACAGCTAAGGGTGGCACAGCCAATAGTGTTGTCACCTCACAGCAAAAGGTTCTGCAACTCAGTTGTTGGCTAAGGTGCCTTCTCTGCAGGGTCTGCATGTTGTCTCTGTGTTTGCATAGGTTTTCTCAAGGTACTCCCATATCCTCCCATATTCCAATGATATGAAGTAGGTGGATCAGACCCTCTAAATTGGCCAACATTGTGTGTGTATGCAAATGTGCAGTATGGAAGAACAGCTGCAACAGGGCTAGCCACCCAGTGGTGTGAACCTTGGCTGTAGCTGATTGCCACTGTTGAAGTGACACCCCAAACCCAAGTGCAAAAATATGAAAAAGCGATTGTGGATGGATGTCACAGCTAATGTGACAAATGTTTGACAATAATGGGGTTTGATAAGATTCAACTTAGTTACACACTGAAACCCCTAAGGCTGCTGTTTTTTTTTTTTTTTTTTTTTTTTGTTTTGTTTTGTTTTGTTCACTCTTTCTAAAAGCTATTATGCTGTGCAATACAGACAATGAGTCATCTGGCATCTTAGCCTAAAAAATATGGTAAATATCTTGAAACAGTGCATACATACTGCCATTTGATTTTGGGGTGAAATTCAGTAAGAATGGGCTTAGGAAATTGACAAGATACCACATTTTCAAATCAATGAGCTGAAAATGAATGCATAGCCTTCAGTTCTCAACAGAATAAAATAAATAAAAGTTATCATATAAGAGTTTCTGCATAAAAGCAGTCTGATTATTCTTTATTTATGCTGAGGAATACAAATGGAGAACACTGGACTGCACCAGTATTTTTGCATACCTATCAGATCATTACGGTTGCTGTGTAATATCTAGGAGCTGCTGCATATAATATCTGCCACAGCTCTCAGCTTCTTTGCTCAATAAGCAGGGACAATGCTAAAATAATGGGTAGAAAACCCATTATTGTTACTCATAGCTCTTGTGACCGCATTACAAGGAATGTTCGTAGTTTTGAGTCTTAAAAAGTCCATGCTTCTCACTGTTCCATATTTGAAGGTCATGTTACACCTTCAGTGTTAATAATTTTCTAACTAATGTCACAGACAGCCAAAAAATATGCTCAGCAATAATGAAAAACCTTTTACTTGTATCATATTTAGTGGTAGTGACAGTTTCAGGAGATAATGGAAAATGCTGGACTTTGCGTAACCATGTCACTTGGTATTCTGGATTTGCACTTACACATGGTCTAGTATTCTCCATTATTGCCCATTATGATGATATTTTATAGAAAATTATGATTGCAACATTGTTTGAAATTTTTTTGAAAAAACATTGAACCAGACTGAAGATACAGGTTTTTATATAACAACAGCAAAAACAGCCAAAAATGGTCAGTGATTAAGGGAAAGTCCCTTGAAAATTGTCACCTGTTAAGGGCTTTACTTTCTGTTTTCACATTTTAATTTCCCAAATGTCCATTATTTTAGCTTCTATATCTTTAACTCAAGTATGATCAATGTGGACAATTTCCAAAATTAATTTCTGTTTATGGGATTTTGTTTTAATTCTAGGATGATTTTCAATGAATTGACAATGATGCCATTGTCAATACTACATCCAATACAAATGAGACTAGAAATGCAGTTAATAACTACATATGTAAGCTATTAGCAATGTTCTGTTTATCTGCAGTTTAGGAGTAGTTTAAATGACCAGAGTGCAACATTGTCACAGATCCCCTGCCTCCCACATAAATATACCAGTTCAATGAACGACCAGATTTATTGAACTAACGCCAGCATTATAGCAACTGATTAAAAACTTTGCATAATTAATGAAATAATTATACAATATCAACAGTATACCCTAGCAATAATCTGTAACATTTATCAACAGACTAAAAATTTCACAAAACAGTTTAAATCATTCCCCTCAATGGAGCTCTGGAAGTTTGCACTATGACTTCCAATGGCTGGTGCCTAAGTTTCCTGATAGAATAAAATTATGTCCTTGCATTTCAAGCAAATGCTCATATCTCTGGAATCACAGAGGTTACTGAAAAGTATACATTTCAAACTGTTCAGCACAAACTATTTTTATAGTAGCAGTATTTTTAGGTTCTAGATCTTAAACAGGATTTTATAAATCACAACAAATACAGTAACTATTAAGTTTGTAATATTTTGTAAACAACTTTCAAGATTTCAGCAAACAATCAAGTTATATGCATATTGTCAGCAATATTTTTTTCATCTAATTTAGTGCTTTCATATGAGGTGAAGCAGTTCTGTCTGTGCTATTTGGTTATTGAAATATTTAGAAAAACATGAAATTTATGGCAGTGACGTCCCCATTCTGGGCCAGTAATGAAGGAGCCTGAATCCTTATCACTGACACTGGAAAGATGCTTTCACTCGGAATACAAATGGATACACTCAGTATTTCCAGATGCAGGCATCTCTGCATCAATCACAATTTCCCTTAAGTGCACACAGGGAACACACTCAGCCCAGGATCTGGATTTCTCTGTCTCCTTTCAGGTCCCCAGTAAGACACTGGTACAGCAGCAGAATTAAGTTCTCAGCCAAGTGCCCAAACCATGTTCTCCACCACTCTCTCTGTGAAAGCAGTGCTTTGTGTCCCTGCTCCAAGTAGATGATACACACACACTTTGAGATTTGATTTTCACACACAAAAACACACACACACATACACACACACACACACACACACACACACACACACACACACACACACACACACACACACACACACACCTGGAAAAGTGGAAAAGCCTGGCACATGTTTACTAGCTATGCCCCCTTCTGCCAGACTATAAGGTAGTTATCACTTTCACCAGACATAACAAAGCCAGCTACCTAAGGCTGTTGCAAGAGTACCCAATTATACTGAGTGAAATTAATATTAATACAAATGGCAATGTTGACCAAACAGCAAGGCTTTCAAGAATGGCCAGAGTTATCATCAAATAAATATATGCAAATACTGTCAAAGTTTAAATATTTTCTAAAAAGGATCAGCTACAATGAAAAGTTTAAATATATTTAATAATAAATAATAAAAAAACAAGAAAATACTAAATATCTATTTACAATAAACACCAGAGTTTCAGTAACTGGAAATATTATAAATAACACTGCTGGAAAGTTTCACACAGATAGAGAAAAACAATCTCCGGGATTCAAGAAGCTCAGCGCAAGGACGGTTTTAGCCTTGTGCTGAGCGTCCTCACTACAGATGGCACAGCAGCGCCATATGAATATGTATGAGGGCACGCCGCCGCACCCTTGACATGCACAGGAAACATGTGCGAGTGCATGGGGCATGTACAACTGCTCTACAGAGGCGTAAACATGCCCCGACAATTGCAGAACCTACTACACCTACTAGTAGAGCCCACCCCAGTGTCCGTGGATACCGAAATGTATGCTAAGCATACAAGTGTGTCCACAAACAGTGAAATAAAATTGAAGTAGTAAACACACAAGCACATAGTGGAATGTTGAGCCCTGTCCCTAGAACTTTCACAATTAGATTCCCTGTGTCCCTATTATACATTTGAATTGCTGCAATATCGAAGGTGTAAGCAAAACGTAGCATGTTTGCACTTCACTGCCCTCCGCTGAGCATAGCTTACACATCATATTCATTCAAATAGAGAAAAACATGTGGAATCAACGTAAATGTCAATAGTGTAGTGTTTAGAGCATCCGCCTAACAAACAGGCA